>NW_024580586.1:0-170602 GCF_017639745.1 Melanotaenia boesemani | reverse complement strand
CTCACAATGTCCTTGTTCATTGACAGTTCTTAAGTATGCTACTGCTGCAATGGCCCAACTTGAGGCATCGGAAAAGATGCACAATTCGGTGTAAGTGGACTTGGAGAGAGAAGCTGGTACATAGCAGCGTGGGACTTTAAGACTGCTTAGATCTTGGAGGGACGTTTTCCACATTACCCATGTGCTTATTTTGTCCTCAGGGAGAGGAGCATCCCAATCTTGGACACCGTTTGCGAGTTCTCTTAGCAGCAGTCTGCCCTTTATTGTCACTGGTGCTGCTAATCCAATGGGGTCGAAGATACTGTTAATCACTGAAAGGACACCTCGACGGGTGTAGGGTTTGTCATTAACAGCTACCTTGAACGTAAAGGTGTCCGTGTTTATGTCCCAGCATAGACCTAGGCTCCTTTGTGCTGGCAGAGCGTCGTTGTCCAGGCTCAGGTCTTTGATACCTGTGGCTAGATCACTGGGCTCGAAGGCTTGCATGACTGAAACACTGTTCCAGGTGATTTTGTGGAGCTTAACATTAGATTCAGCTAGTGATGCGCAAGTGCGCTTGAGAAGGTCTATTGCTGCAGACTCAGTAGGAAGCGAAATCAACCCGTCGTCGACATAGAAGTGTCTGTCGACGAAGTGCTTCGTGTGAGTTCCAAACTTTGGCTCGCCTTTTTGAATAGCTCTGCGTAAGCAATAGATAGCTACCGCTGGCGACGGGCTGTTTCCGAAGACGTGTACGCGCATGCGATACTCTTGCACTTCTTTCATCAAGTCATTGTCCTTGTGCCATAAGAACCTGAGATAGTCTCTGTGTTCAGGTTTGACGAGAAACCCATAAAACATTTGCTGGATGTCAGCGGTGACTGCGATGGGTTCTTTTCTAAACCGAATGAGCACTCCGAGCAGCGTATTATTGAGGTCTGGGCCTGCTAGTAGCACTGAGTTGAGGGACACACCAAACTGTTCTGCACTCGAATCAAAGACAACCCAAATCTGACCTGGTTTCTGAGGGTGATATACCCCGAAAATAGGCAGGTACCAAGACTCAGCATTGTCATTGATGGGCGGTGCTATTTCTGCATGATTGTTCTCGAACAGCTTTCCCATGAACTCTTAGAACTGTTGTTGCATTTGAGGATTTTTTGCTAGGTTGCGTCTTAGCGAGCTGAGTCTGGACACCGCTTGGTGTCTGTTGTTTGGGAGTGGCAAGCGAGTAGACCTGAATGGCAAGGGGGCAACCCAGTTACCGTTTTTATCCTGTTGGACCTCTTTCTCCATTATTTTTAGAAAGGTCTCATCCTCGAAAGACATGGCACATTTGTTGTCACTCTCTGTATGTTCAAAGACATTGTGCCCAAGCATATCTTCAGCTGCAGCGGACTTTGAGGCGTGTTTAGAGGGGCCAGTTTTGTGCTCCCCGCCGTGGCACAGTTTCTCTTTGACGTTGATGCTGTTGTGGCAAGGAGTGAGGAGAGATGGACGTTCATTGGAAAGTATGTGAGTCTTGTACACGTTTACTGTTGGCTTATGAGCATTAAGACACACTTCACCCATGATTACCCACCCCAAGTCTAACCGTTGCGCAAAGGGTGCGTTGTGGGGTCCATTGATTTGTTGCCGCACCTTGTGGGCTCGAATAATGTCTCTACCCAGCAGAACTGCCATCTGGGCATCTGGGTCATGCTTTGGAATGTGAGGAGCGAGATGTTTTAAGTGGGCATGTGCCTGGGCAACTTCAGGAGTCGGTATTTTATTTCTGTTAAATACTATCTCGTTGCATTCAATGAGGGGGGGAAGATCCAGACATAAGCCTCCATTTACTGGCTCGATTTGGAACCCTACTGCCTTTCTGCCAAGCATTTCTGTTAGACCTGCACACGTTCTCATATTATACGTTAATAGACTGCCTTCTATTCCAAAGAGCTCAAAGAATTCTGGGCGAGCCAGCGAGCAATTACTCTGATCATCAAGGACGACGTACATCTTGACAGAGCGCTCTGGTTGTCCTTTGGGGAACACCTTGACTAGGCATACCTTTGAGCAAGAACGTGGAGGGTCACCTTCACCGCAGATCTCAGTGCACCGTGACGTTACCTCGGGAGGAGAGCTGTCTTGGGGTTTTGCCTCTGGCTCAGGTGTGGGTGGTGACTGAGGTTGTTGGCTCGGGTCGGGATGCTTAGCAGAGCAGTGTCTTTCACTTTGACACTCCTCACATTTGTGCGTTGTTTGACAGTCCCTTACCGTGTGATTGGGAGAGCAGCATTTAAAGCAGCGTTTGTGTTCTTTGAGTATGTTGCGTCTTTCTTGTAGTGGTTTCATCCGAAAGGCTCTGCACTTGGCTAGGGGATGCGTTTTTTTGTGAACTGGGCAGTAACGTGTTAGATCTTCGTCTTTGTTACTTGTGGCCGCTGTGTTAACGTCAGTCTTGTGGACAGAAATGGGCGTTTTGTAATTGTTTTGTTTGAATGATGCTCTCTTTCCTTTGCTGTAGGGCTGGCTGCTGAACGTTGGCCCAAAACTGGGATCGTTTCTGGCTTTGGCCTGCTCTTGAACGAATGCCACGAAGAAGGAGAAAGGAGGGAACGTCACTTGAAAGTTTTGCTTATATTTTGAGCCTGTCTGAACCCACTTGTCTTGTAGGCTAGGAGGCAGTTTTTCAACTATAGGTCTAATGCCGCGTGGGGTGTCAAGGTAAGCTAGACCTGGGAGATAGCCTTCATTTTTAGCAACTAGCAGCTCCATAAGCAAATCACCAAGCTCCCTGAGTTTTACATTGTCTTTGTTAGTAAGGCAAGGGAAAGTGTCTAGCCTTTTGAAAAGTGCATTCTCAACTACTTCTGGAGTAGCATAACACTCCTTGAGTCTGTCCCATGACATTTCTAAGGCAGCTTTGGGGTCTGTAGTGTACACAGCTCTAATTCTTTTAACATGGTCAGAAGACTCTTTACCGAGCCACTTGACGAGGAGGTCTAGCTCCTCACTATATGTCAGCCCCACCTCTTCAGTTGCATTTAGAAAGGACGACTGCCACGCTCTAAAGTTCTCTGGGGTGTCATCAAACTTGAAAAGCCCTGTTGTGACCAAGTCTCTTTGTGCGAGGAACTTAGCGAAGTCTATCATAGGTGTGTCATTAGGATAATGGGGGGGAGAGTTGAGACTGTGCGGACTTACGTGGTCTCTTTGTTTGCTCAAAGGTTGATTTATTGTGTGCGTTTTATAATACATTGGGGGAGAGAGGTTTTGAGCAGGTTTCATAGGTGGAGACGATGGCAGTATCTTTGTAGGGGGATTTTCGCTGCACTGAGGTGCCTCGTCTTGTGGTGGTTGAGCTGGAGCACATTGCTGATTTTGATATTGCACATACTTGGTGGTTCTCTGCTGGATGAGTTGTGGTGGAACTGGGCTCCTTGCGCTGACCATGTCGTCCTGTTCTGCAGCTGCTTCCAAGAATTCTGCTCTGCTGTAGCGGCTGCTGCTTCCTTTTCCACTTCCAATATTTCCATATCTGCTTCTAGTGCTGCTTGTTGTTGTTTGGTTTCTAATTGCTTTTTGATGAAGGATGTTTTGGCTCGTGCAGCTTCTGCAGAGGCTCGGGCCATGGCGGCTGCTTCTACCATGGTGGACTTTGCGGAAGATGATTGTCTGGAGTTAGCTTTAGATGGTGTCTTGGCTGAAGCTGAGCTGGCACGGGCGGCTTCAGAGACAGCCCTCTCGTCTTTACAGTTGCTTGCTTGATTGTTGTCCATCGCTGTATCCGGATTTTCACCGTCTACCAACTGCTGGCAATAGCTTTTCACTATACTGTTACCACTACGTGTTAGGTACTCTTGCACGTCAACGTAGATAAACAGCAAGCCAAACTTGTTTATAAGCCAGGATCCGAGCGTCTCGCTCCTTTATTAACGGTCTTCAGAAGACAGCTTACAATGTGAAATTGCGGCTTACAATCCACAACAAGTGAAACTGAAATATACAAAACAGAGCAGAAAATATACATCAGTTTACATAAAACAACGCATTAAATTTCACTATCCGCTACCTATAAAGTCACGGTACTCATAAGCAGTTGTACCGATGCATTCATATGCCAATGAAATCGCAAATACATGTAAACAACGGCGCTATTGATATGCCAATACGAATATGCAACGCTAAACAAGCTAGCGGGATGGTTGGGCTATGTCTAATTCCTGGCACTCAACAGTCACAGAAAACGATCTTTAACAAGACTTATTAAACAACTAAAGGTCATACATTCTTATTGCATTGGCTATAAAAAATACTTCTAGAACTCAGAGCTATTGATTTCGGAGGTTTCCGGCAAGATGTAAGAAAAAACAGCGACCATTCGGACATGAGTATACAGGCACACTGACAACATATTCTCTGGAGACTGAGCTCCTGCTACCCGAGATGCATTGCAACCACTGTTAGGGCAATAAGATGTAGGTAAACCGCTAATAATTATTTTTAGCTTAGGGTATTTCTTCCTCTTTTTAACACTATTACAACTACATGAATGATGAAATATTTATTGCTAATTACAATGAACTTTTTTTAACTTTTATTTATTAAACACATATTGCTGAGGGCAGAACAGTATATTTCCTTTACCTTCTTTGTCCTCCTCGTTCTTCTTCTTCTTCTTCTTCTCCTAGTCTTTTTATTTATTTATTTATTTTTTTGATCCACGTCGCGTCCTCGGCTCTTCTTCTGCTTTAAACCAAAGTATTCAGCTGATGAGCAGCATGAGTTACTGCTGCTTCCATCAGGGCTGCAGGTCCATCCTGCCAAGATGCAGGACCAACAGACAAAAATAGGAGGCGTTTTGCTCCTACACCGGTGAGACGTTCTGACGAATCTGACCGTTTTAAATGTTTTTATGGATTTTTACAGATATTTTACTTGTTTTTTCCAGCACTAAAGCCTTTTAAAACGTTGCATTTTAAGTTTGCATTACTTTTAAATTTTTTAATTCAGAAAAAAAGTTTTATCTGGTTCGAGTCCTGGACTGATCTGAAATGGCTGCCTCAGCGCCCGTTCATCATGGAATCTACAAACACTGACAAGCAAATTACTTACCTCAAAGAAGATATTTGCAAGCTCACTGATGAACTTCGATCAAAAAATGAGCTACTTGATAGTCTACTGGACCTGGCCCATTATTATTATTATTGCCTCATTAAAGGCGACTCTCCATGATACAGTGCAATGGGACCCACACACATCACCACGTCCCTCTTTGAGCTCCACACCAAAACAACAACTTTGGTCTGAGGTGGTCTGCCGCAGAAAGACGGTGGACTTGCTCTCTCCAACCGCTTTGATGCTCTGTCGGCACTCACATTGGAGGAAGGGCTGATCGCTCTTCCACCCAGCTGTGATCCAGTGAAAGCCGGGAATGGGGACACGAGGCAGGGTGGCATTCGACAGGCGACTGCTTCTGTTAGCATCCATAATGACGGAGAATCCCGGCGCTCATCTTCAGCAAAGCGCCGGCAGCTTCTGAAAGGCGCAGTGAGTGGTCACACCGGGTCCTGTCGCCGTTCGGACAAAGAGCGTGGTCCTGCGGGGGCTGGAACCGCCGCAATTCCACCTGCAGTTGCTGCAGCGGAGATTTCCACCTCCAGTCCCGTTGAACATCACCTCCACCCGAGCAGCAGGTAACTCAGCTGCAACTCCGGCCATTGCACCGACGAGGAGTCCATTCCATTTCATGCAGGGTCCTCGGCCTCCACTCCCACCGTCAATCTGACGAGGACCGCCTCCACCACTGCCACTCATGCAAAGACCTCCACCTCACCCTGTGGCTCTATGGACATGAAAAAACGGACCCTCTTGGTGCCTGGAGCTGGCCCCCATATGCTCATCATGGGAGACTCTGTTGTCCAGCATGTCCGCATGAACAGGTGGATCACATCTTCTCATTCATGTGCAACTGTTAGAAACATCACTAACTCCGCCCACCATCTATTCCAGGGCTATTCAATTCGGTCCTACGAGGGCCGCAATCCAGCAATTTTTCCATGTGTCCCTGTTTCAACACACCTGACTCAAATTAATTAGTCATTGTGCAGAACTTGATTGGCTGTTAGATCCATTAATGTGATGCAGGTGTGTTGAAACAGGGATATATGGAAAACCTGCTGGATTGCGGCCCTAGTAGGACCGAATTGAATAGCACTGATCTATTCCATCAACACCCCTCCGCTCTACTGTTGTAATACATGCAGGTACAAATGATCTCAAGTTCCAACAGTCAGAGACTCTAAAAATGGGTTTTATTAACATAATCAACAGCATCAAATGGGTAAATAAACATTGCATCATCTCTGGTCCACTTCCTTCACCCCACTACGGTGACGTCAAGTTCAGCCGCATCATATTTGGTTAAAAGGTTACTGTCACTCCATTAGTATTCCATACATCGACAACTTCACCACATTCTACAATAGACCATACCTTTTCAAATCAGATAGAATACATCCAAATCACATAGGTTCTCATCTTCTCACCATGAACATTGATCTCACCCTCCAGTCCTGCAAAGCTTTCTTAGATTGACGGTCCTGCCAGTACACATCTCCCCCTGTTATCGATTGCTCAACAGTCATTATCAGCACAAATAATCTCATTGAAAAATTACAATTCATTTGAGGATCATCCATTTTTTTTTTCAAAAACCTGCCTGTTTTATCCAGTACAATTTATAGACCACCAAACCCTCATTTCTGTTTTATCAAAGAGTTTTCAGAGTTTTTATCAACCATACATATTAAATACAACAAGATTTTAATAACTGGTGATTTTACCCTTCACATTGATAACAGTGGTGATCCCTATGCCAATGAGTTTTTAAACATTTTAAACAGCATGGGTTTTAAGCAACATGTAACACAGCCTACTCACAACAGAGGACACGCCCTGGACCTGGTCATTACCTGTGGCCTGTCCACTGGCGTGTCCTCTGTTGTTGACTTGGCTGTGTCAGACCACTACTGTGTGTTTTTTAACATCACCAGTTTTAGCCAAAGGGAGACCTCAGTGAGAACTGTGAGGAAACGATATATTACTTCTGAAGTGGCTGCAAATTTTTTTGACATTTTAAATCAAACTCCTGCTCAGATCTTACCTGCATCGTGTGATTTTATTGTTGACCATTTTAACAACAAACTAAAATCAGCCATTGACTCAGCAGCCCCATTTATAATAAGTTAAAAAGAAGCAGTCCATCATGAAATTTTAAAGGAACAACTGAAAATCTATAATAATACAGTAAAACAGGCAAGAAAACTCTACTATTCAAACCTCATTACAGATAACATAAAAAAACAAAAAAAAATCCTTTTTTGAACCCATTGATCTTTTATTAAACAGATTTTAACAAGTCCTCCATGCCTTCATCAGACGCTGCATGCGAGGACTTTGCAGACCATTTCACAGGTAAGATCAATACTATTAGATCCAGCCTTTTATCTCAACAACATGTTGATTTTAACAGAACTGAAGCTTTGCTTTTACCTGAGGAAACACTGGAGAGTTTTGTCCTGGTTGATGCAAAGATGCTTGGTTGAGTTTTCTCCCAACTAAATCCAACAACCTGCCTTTTAAACCCAATTCCCACATCACTTTTAAAAGCATTTTATGGTTTCTTTGAGCCCGAACTTTTAAACATAGTGAATTACTCTCTTCAGACAGGCGTTTTCCCTGCTGCCTTTAAAGCAGTGGTGGTGAGGCCCCTTCTGAAGCAGATTGATTTAGATCCAAACATTCCTGATAATTACAGACCTGTATCCAACAGAACAAGCTGTTTTTATTCAACTGCATGAGTTTTGAATAAAAACAAGATTTTAGAAAATTATCAGTCTGGTTTTAGGACAAACCACAGTACCGAGACGGCCTTTTTAAAAATTGTTAATGATCTTAGATCTAACTTAGACTCACAGAAACTTTCTGTCCTGGTTTTACTGGACCTTAGTGCCGCCTTTGATACAGTTGATCACGAGATTTTACTAGACAGACTCAGAAGTCTGGTGGGCCTCTCAGGTACTGTTCTTAAATGGTTTTACTCCGATCTCACAGATTGCCAGTTTTATCTAAGTGTGGATACATGTGCCTCAAGAATCCATAAAATCCAATGTGGGTTTCCCCAAGGATCAATTTTAGGTCTGATACTTTTTAATTTGTATATGTTGCGACTTGTGGATGCCATATGGAGACATGGCATTAATTTCCACAGCTATGCTGATGACACACAGCTTTACATCACCGTGTCTCCTGATGACCTGGAGCCAGTTAAACTGTATTTTAGATATAAAGTCATGGATAGCAGAGAACTTCTTACAGCTCAATCAGGACAAAACTGAAGTTTTAATTATCGATCCCGAGGGCAAGAGAGAGATAATTTTTATCAAAACTACATAATTTTAATCCTAAGTGTGTGAGAAACCTGGGTGTTCTCTGAGCTGGATTTTACTCCACACATCAGATATATAACAAAAACTGGATTTTACCATCTTAAAAACATCGCCTGCAAGGTTCCAACATTTCCATGCTCTAGCACAAATCATTCAGACTAGTAGATGGCTGTAGCTCAGGAGGAAGAGCAGTCGCCTTCCAATCAGAAGATAAGGGGATCAATTCGAAGATTCCACTGACTACATGTTGAAGTGTCCTTGAGCAAGACACCTAACCCCCTCTTGCTTTCTGATGTGAATGTGATAGTTAGTGATTAGACTGATAGATAGTGATTAAACTGACTGGAAAAGTGCTATGTAAGCAAGTCCATTAAACATGATTTGTTTATTCTTTGTGCTGGAGCCCATCAGACTGCTGCAAGTCTTCATCTGCAGGATAATAGAAAAAACTAGAACGTCAACTTCTGTCATGGTTGCTGCTCTGCTGGGCCTCCAGTCCCTCATCACGCTCATCTGCTCCACCTGTTGCAATCCTGATTGCTCACTCTCTTCACCTGCTCCCCTCCCTACTTAAGTTCACTCCAGTCCTTGCTTCCTTGCCAGATGGTCAGCATTGTTTTCCCTTGTTGATGTCCAGCATTTACTCTTGTTTCCAGATTCCTGTGTTTGACTCAGTTGACGTTAGCTGTGATGACCGGACATTGTGAAAGTATACACACAGAACTTGATTATACAACATAAAACTGATTATATGCAGGAACCTGCAGAAAACCAGTCTGACAACTGCATCCAGTCCATTTCCTGGAATAACTAAAGACACAAAGTGATAGTAGGTGTGCCTTACAACAGGGCTGGACTGGGACACAAAGTCAGGCTGGGAGTCGTACACTCACTCAGGCCACACCTATGCACATGTTCACACTCGTGCCTGACTTTTCCAAGTCTATTTTTCCACCACCTTTCTCGCCCTCTAAGCTGTTCCGGCTCTGTGCACTTTGCTTGTGTTGATTAATAAAACAAGTCAGACCAGATAAATCCCAGCCCACCGGGAACTGTCCTGCTGTAAGGCAGGATTGGACTAGACGCTGGGAATTTTCCAGAGGGCCAGCCAAGCCTGCCTTACAGTTAATTACTGGGATGGAGGAAACTATTGTAAATTAGTCCAGGCCCAAATTTACTTTCAGCCAGTTTTGACATTAAAATCATCTTGTAGTAGATTTTGTGAATTAGGTATATTTGAGCCTGACATACACTACTTTTTAAAAGTTTGGGGTCACTTTGCCATGGGATTCAATAGGGAAGTGATCCCAAACTTTTGAACGGTAGTGTAGATTACAGCGTCATCACTGTACAGATGAGTTTGACACTTAATACAGACTCGAGGAAGGTCATAAATAAAAATAGAAAATAGGGGGCCAATAGTAGAGCCCTGTGGCTCTACTCATGTCATCTACTGTCATGTAAATAGGCATTGAACCATAAAAGAGCATTCCTGCTGAGTCCAATTGAATAGTTTATCTGGAAGTAAGTAGTGGTCTACTAGATCAAAAGCTTTAGAAAGATCAAGAAATATGACACCTGTATACGGATTTTGACCAAAGGAAGAGAACACAGAATTTGTAAATTTAAGTAGAGCAATAGTTGTTGAGTAGCCCGAACAAAAGCCTGATTGATTGGGTGATAAGATGTAAAAATGATTAATTGTATAGTTGATAGTTATATAGTTAATTTTTCAAAAAATGTGGTGATAGCATATAAAATAGAAATAGACCAGTAATTGTTTACATCAGAATGATCACCTCATTTGAATATGGGTGTTACCCTTGCAGTTTTTCTGATGAGAAGAATAGAGCATGTATATATATGGATAAATTAAGTAGATCTGTTAATGGGTAAACAAGCATGCTAGATCCCAGTTCAAGAAATTTAACTTCTAGGCCATCAGGACTCACACTACTATTATTTTTAAGCTCATTAAATTGTCGTTGAACATCTGAATAAGAAAACTGGCTGAAGGAGAATGATGCCTCGGGAATTGCTCCATTTAAAAGACCAGTGAAAGATTAATAATTAGTGTTGTGCACTACTTATGGAGGAAAAATGATGATTGATGACTTCCAAGCTCAAGTGAGGATCAGATATTTTACTATTATTAACACTGACACTATTGGGTGCAATTCTTCTAGACGTATTAAGAAGTTGATCCAATTTATTCCAAAATAATTTGGGGTTATTCGTGTTTTGAGTGAAGGCTTTCTTATAATAATTTGACTTGGCATTCCTGGTTTGTGTTTTGGAGTGATTTCTAAGCTGACGGTATCTCTCCCAGTCAGCTGGTTCTTTAGATCTCCTATACTTAGTCCAAGCTTGATGTCGTTGTTTGTAAAGGTTAATTAAATTGGAACTAATCCATGGAAGGTGTCTTCCTTTTACACAAATTGTTTTGAAAGGAGCATTTTTATCAGTTATCTTGGTCACTTCAGAGTGGTAAAATTCCCCAGGTATCACCTGAAATCTAGTCCAGTTAATGTTAGCAAGGTCATTAAGGAAAAGCTCTGTATTTATGTTTTTAATTTGTCTTACATTAATATATCTAGGTGGAAGTTTAGGCATTTTGATCTTCCATATGCAAAACACTATTGAATGGTCATTGACGCAGTCAGGCATCACCCCAATTGTGATTATTCTATGTGGATTAGAGACTAATACCCAGTCTATTAACGTTGAGGAATGGTGGTTGACTCTATAGGTTCATTTATTAGCTGTGTGAGGGTGGCACTGGCTACTAGGCATCTATCTCTGGCGGATGAGTGATGGAGCCACTGTTGAAGTCTCCCAGAATAATTAACTTGTTGTTTTTAAAAGAATTGACTGTTGGCATTATATTTTTCATAGTGTCTGAAGAAGAAGAGGGAGATCTATAAATATTCAAAATGATCTTTTTTTTTTTTTTTTTTTTATATTAGGAAAATTGATTTTGATAGACAGGGATTTAAAGTTAACTGGTTCCACATCAGGATCTATACCAATTCGGTCCTACGAGGTCCGCAAACCAGCAGGTTTTCCATGTATCTCTGCTTCAACACACCTGACTCCAATTAATTAGTCATTTGGCAGAACTTTATTGGCTGTTAGATCAATTTAATTTGATGCAGGTGTGTTGAAGCAGGGATACATGGAAAACTTGCTGGATTGCGGACCTTGCAGTACCAAATTGAATAACCCTGGTCTATATGTTACAAAACCTCTTGAACCTCTATCTGTGCTATATAATATGTAATCATGAATATTTATCTTATGATCTGTTATACTTACAGTATATTCTGCCAGAAAAGGAAAGTCAAGGTTATATGGAGCCAACAATTTCACAAGGGTCAGAACAAAAAAAAATAATACTGAACCAGTCCTACTTAATCCTTCTAGATCCAGGGCAGGGAAGTGAACCACCAGCTGACAGGTAACAGACAAATGGTTTCCATCCAGGAAATGGTGGCAGGCAGGGCAGGCAAGGGGGAGGTTGATGCAGGCGTAGACTGAGGTGATCAGGCAGACAAGACAGACAAAGGACAGGCAGAAGCAGGTGACTGGTGGGGGGGTCAGGCAGGCAAGGTAGAAGTTTTTCCAGGAGCAGTCTCAGGCCAAGCAGGAGAGGAGACGATCTGGCAAAGAACTGTTGCAGCCAGCAGCTAGATATACCCAGCCTCCTAATTACCTGATGCATGTCAGGAGTGTAGGAGGTGATTCAATTGAGCTTGTTCTCCACCTGCTGCTGAAAGCAATTAATTTGAACAGTTCAACAATTCCTGGCTGTGTCGACCACCCCATGAAAGGAGTCCCTGCAATCTTAAAACTAAAGATTCCTGCTTTGTTCAGATGTGCAGTAATAAATATCAGCCACATTGCTGAAACCTGAGTTTATTCTGGATCTATCTGTTGAGCCTGGAAAAAGACTTTTGTGATCAATAAGTTATGCCTACAGACACTGAGGGCTGGGGCGTTGTTAGACATAGGGCTCTACGGGGGCCCAGGCCCCCCATTACTAAGATATTATTATTATTATTATTATTATTATTATTATTATTATTATTATTATTATTATTAAGACCTGCTATGTTTATGAAATGAGCAGCATTATGTTCTATCTGCTTCCCTTTGTTAATTTGACTGTTAATGCAGCTTCCAAACAACTGCCACTGTATATGGAACAAAATAATAATATTGCTGTAACTGTGACGCTGCACTTCCTTGAAGTATGTTTCCATATCTGGTTTGGCTGATTTACACAATCCACTCAATAAAAAGGCTCAGCTGGGGTGAAGACTTTGGAGTTGACAGCAGATACTCTTTGATGGTCTCTCCCCATCATGATGTGCTGAAAACTTATCCTGAGATCTTATTTTAGGTCTTCCTTTAGTCTTATTTTGTAGATAAAACCCTGACAACAGTGCAGAAGAGATTGGTCAATCCCAGAATAAAGGGAGTTGCAGTAGTACAGTCTAGAGAAAATAAAAATGTGAATAACCCTTTCTAGGGCATCACAGGGAAGGTAAGGTTTAATTCTACCGATAAGCCTCAGCTGATAAAAGCTAGACTGGACTACTACACAAGCCTGCCTATCAAATTTGAGGTTAGGATCAAATAAAACACCAAGGTTTTTAATAAAAGAATGAATAAATAAGTCTGGGGTACAAATAATGATCTTGTATCCTGCCAGCAGGTTGTATCCTGCCAGCAGGTCAGATTTACCAAAAATAATGAACTCTGTTTTTTTGCTGTTTATACAGCAAATTCATATTTTAACATCCTGCAAACACTGTTGAAGATTTTTAACACTATGATCTTCTGCAGATTTAAAAGATAGATAGATCTGAATGTCATCGGCATAACAGTGAAAAGTCCATATTCTTTAAAAATGGACCCCAGAGGAAGCAAGTATAACGAAAACAAAATAGGGCCTAGGATGGAGCCTTGAGGAACCCCATAACTAAGTTGAGCCTCAGAAGAAGAGAAATGCCCAAGATGGACTGAAAAGCTTCTCTTTTTTATATAGGACTCAAACCATTTGAGTACAATACCGTTAATTCATACAGGCTGTTGCAGGCACATTAATAGAATGTCACGATCCACCATATCAAAGGCAGCAGTAAGGTCGGGAAGGATTAAAACAGCAGAGGCTCCAGTATCAGCAGCTAAAAATTAATCATTGCACACCCTAAGAAGGGCTGTTTCGGTGCTGTGACACGGCCTAAAACCTGACTAGAATTTTTCATAAAGATCATAAAGTTTCAGATGATCCTGTAACTGATTGTAAAAAACTTTCTCTAAAATTTCGGAGAGAAAAGGAAGCTTGGAAATTGGCCTAAAATTTGAAAGAATGGTAGGATCCAGGTTATTTTTTTATGAAGGGGTTGCACAGCAACATGTTTCAAAGCAGATGGAACACAACCCAAAGTAAGCGAAGAATTAACAAAGTTAACAATCCAGGGACCTACAGCACAGAATACCTCCTTCAGTAGTCGAGGTGGAATAGAATCACCAGGACAGTGTGAAGGCCTCAGATGTTGCACTATTTCAGATATCTGACAGATAGTCAAAGGTTCAAAATGTTCAAACACAGCAGAAGACACAGTCAGCACAGCAGGATCCGGTGAGCAAAATGAGGGTGAGCATCTAACAGCACTCACTTTCTCAATAAAGAATTTTAAAAATCTTTCACACAATACAATAGATGGAGTCAGAGGAGATGAATCATACGGATTCAATAGAGAGTTCAAGGAGTTAAAAAGAATTCGAGGCTTACTGATATTCAGACACTAAGTTCAAAATAAACTGGGTCTTAGAATTCTTTACAGCATCCTGATATTCAGATAAAGCATTTTTTTAACATCTCCAAAGACACATAACGCCTGTCCTTCTTCCATTTCCTCTCTGCCCTCCGAGTGATGCGTCTGAGTGCACAAGTGTGATCATTGAGCCACGGCTCTACAGTTGGTTTACAGCGTAAAATCTTGATAGGGGTAATGGAGTCTAAAATGTCAGAACACAGGGAGTTGAACTCCTCCAGAAGTCTATCCACATCTCCATGCTGTTGTAACTCCACAGAGGGAAGGGTGGACTTAGTAAAACCAGCAGAAAAAAGGACTGCCGTCTGTATATGCGTCTTGAGCGGACCAAGGCGCATGAAACAGACCCAGATTTAGCAAGATCAAATTTAAACAAACCAGGCCGATGATCACAAATCTCCTGTATATCACCATGTACACCCAAAGTGAGGACCAGATCCTGTATATAACCCTTTTCATGTGTTGGTTCCTTCACCAACTGAAGCAAGTTAAAACAGCTGATCAGGCTCATAAAGTCTTTAACTAGTGGTTTGGACTCACAACAGACATGTATATTACAATCTCCAACAATCAGAATTCGATCATATTCCAATCTAACTGATGAGAGAAAGTCTGCAAAGTCCTGAAGAAAGCTATTATTAAAATTGGGCAGTCGATAGATCACCACACATAGCAGCAGAGACTCACATTTGATCTCCATCAGCTGAACTTCAAAGCTGGAAAAGCTCTGCACTGGTACTTACCGACAAGAAAAACATGATCGAAATAAAACATCGAGTCCTCCACCTTTCCCTGCAGTACGAGGGGTACTAAAAAATCCACATTCCGGAGGAAGAAGTTCTGAGAATGATGAAAACTCACCCGCTCGAAGCCAAGTCTCTGTCAGAAACATTAAATTCAGTTCCCGCGACGCGAAAAAAATCATTATTAATGAAGGTTTTGTTTGCTAGCGATCTAGCATTAATGAGAGGCACACTGACAATCACCTCCTCTGTCTTTGTTGTTGACGAAGAGGCACGATCCAGCAGACGGAGGTTGCGCAGCTCCACGCCACGTTTGAGTTGCCAAGACCTGCGACGAGGACGCGCCGCCATCAACAGGTGAGCCTGGTCCTCCACTGCTTTCGGAAAAACAGGCCGAATCCATCGCAGGGAACACCAATGCTCCAACAGATGATGTTTTCCTGATGGCAAAGATTAGCATCATGAACCACATGGTCCTCAGTCTCAGACCCAGCAGCAGGTCGATCATCACGTCCAGATGAGGCTGAAGTTATTCAGTTTACAATCAATCATTTGGAGCTGATTCAAACAAAATTACCTCAGTAACACTTTATTCTACTGTATGTTTTGCTTTAAGCAGGTTAACATAATCTTATCTTATTTTCCATGCGCTGTATTTATTTATACATTCTCACCACCATCAGCAGATAATTAGGGCCCCCAAAAAAGGCCAAAAGCCAGTCTGACAACATTAGGTATGACTGTGTTTACCATCCAATTTCATTATTAAATGTAGATCTCAAAATAATTAGCAAAGCTTTGGCCAGAAGAATAGAAAAAATAACCTCTAATAATACATCCTGACCAAACAGGCTTTATTAAAGGTAGACATTCCTCTACTAACATGCGTAGATTAATTAACATCATAGATTATTCTACTCTACATAATCTGGAATCCGCAGTAATTTCTTTAGACGCAGAAAAAGCATTTGACCGAGTAAACTGGAAATTTTTATTTGCAACGTTAAACAAATTTGGGTTTGGGTCATCTTTCATAGATTGGATAAAAATATTATATAACAACCCAAATGCATGTGTGAAGACCAATGATCAAACTTCAAAAATCAAGCTTCTGTTTGCAGAGACGAACCAGACAGGGCTGCCCGCTTTCTCCATCACTCTTTGCTATTTTTATTGAACCCCTAGCTGCTGCCATAAGACAAAATAAAGAGATTAAAGGAATCCATGCCAAAAATATAGAAAACAAGATAAGTCTTTATGCTGATGACATATTACTTTTTCTCCAGAACTCACCAACGTCTCTCCCCCAGACAATCACACTTATTAACACATTCTCATCAATATCTGACTAATCTATTAACTGGTCTAAGACTATTATTATGCCCATCAACTGTGACCTACAAAACATACCCAATACTACAATACAGTCTGGAAACATTAGATATCTAGGCATAAACATTTCCCCCAGGTTATCAGAACTAACAAAGCTAAATTATGTCCAGCTACTTAAAGCAATACAGGATGATCTCTCACGGTGGAGGCGCTTACCCATATCACTCATGGGGAGGGTTGCCACAGTTAAAATGATGGTTCTATCTAAAGTAAACTACCTGTTTTCAATGATACCCACTAAACCATCCTCAAGCTGGTTTAAGTCACTGGACTCACATATATCTAAATTTTTATGGAAAAATAAGCCATCACGTATCAGTCTAAAAACTTTACAACAGACTAAAGATAGAGGCGGATTGGAGCTACCCGACTTTAATCATGTTTTCTTAGCTAACAAGCGGCAGTATATCTCCAAATGGCTTAAACCTAGCAGTCTGGATGAAACATGGTCAGATGTAGAGCAAGCATTGTGTGAGGATGTGTTTATCTCTGACCTGCCATTCATCAGCTCAACCATCAAAACACATAAGTGTTTTAAAAGCATCAATATCAGTTCCTCTTTAGTGGCTTGGTGGGATTTTCTAAAAATAACCAAATCCTCACTTTTTCCATGTAAGTTTACACCCCTCTGGAACAACCCTGACATCCTGCAAAACAAAAAGCTTATCAATTTTACTCAATGGAAAAATAAAGGAATAAAATAGTTAGAACATATAATAGAAAATGGAAACTTCTTATCATTTAATATTCTCACTTCACAATATGGAATCAGTAGCAAAACATTTTTAGAATATCACCAGCTTAAATCTATTATATGTAAAAAATATACCATTAATCAATTAAACTTACAGCTACCTATTAGGGTGGCAGAATTCATGAATCTCAATGCCCCAAAGCTATTATCAAAAATATATAGACTATTATCTAAACTAGAAGACTCAATCTGTCTTCCAACTTCAAAATAGGAGGGTGACTTATCCAGTAACTTTAATAAAGATAAATGGTCACAAATATGTTTAAACACCTTTAAAATGACTAAAAATTCAAATATGCAACTAATACAATTCAAAATTCTGCATAGAACTCATTATACAGGACAAAGGATGTTCAGGATGGGTCTGTCACAATCAAACATCTGCACACACTGCAATGAAAACACACCAGACAACTATCTCCATGCGTTGTGGTCCTGCACACCTGTCCGCAGGTTCTGGCTTCAGGTATGTGTGGACATGTCAACCTGGTTTAAATGTAATATTCCTACAATCCCCGCACTATGTCTACTAGGTGACTTGGGTGACATTAATATGGCAATTAACTCTGCACACATGATACGCACAGCATTATGCATCGCAAAGAAAACTATTCTTGTGAACTGGAAAAACAAAAATAGTCTGTGTATTCAGCAGTTTAGGAATCTCTTAGTTGACCACATCAGTAGTGAGACAATGTCTGCCTCCTCAAAGAACTATTTGGCTGAATCTCATTCCTTCTGGTCCCCTGTGCTTAGTTCCATCACTTAGTGTAGGTGGAGGACTGTGACCTCGTTGCTATGGGGGTTTGAGAAATGGCCGGGAGTGACTGGTGGTTGCGGGTTCTTTGTGGTTGCCCTTGGTGCCGAACCGGGCTGCTCTGTGGTGGGGGTGGCTCTGGGTCTGGCCCCGTCGGGGGCTGTGGGGGCCAGCGGTTGGAGTCGCCTCGTGGCGGGGGGTGAGACCACTGGTGGCGCTTGGGTTGGTGGTCGTCGGTCCTGGGCCGGGCGGCCGGGCTATTCCGGGGTGGGCTGGGCAGGGGTTCTGGGCTCTGGTGCCCGGGCGTGGTCCTTCCCCCTCTGGGGTGGTGGGCTCCGTATGTGCCGGGGGTCTGGGCCTGCCCGGATGTGCTGCCGCGGTGTGGGTTGGTGCATGCCCTGGTGTCTGGTTGACACCCTGGGACCCAGGGTATGGCCCGGGGGCAGGGGGGGTGTAGGGATTTGAAGGAGGGCTGAGTGGGATTCGGGGGATTACAGGGGGAGGAGCTGGGGTGTAAGACAGGGATGCTTGTATGTTGAGTGTGTGTGTCTATACTTTGGATGATGTTTGTGTGGATGGGGGGCTATGTTTGTGTGCGTGCGTATGCATGTGTTAGGATGAGTGGGGGTATGTCTGGGGAGTGAGAGTGGGAGGGTTGGATGCTGTGTGAGTGTTTACATTTTTTTGGGGTGGGGCTGAGAGGGCATATATGAGTTAGGATGAGCAGGAGTGTGCAAGGAAATTGGTGTGTGCATGTGTTTCTGTGTGTAGTTGGGGCGGGGTTAAGTGCATTTGTGTGTGTGTGTGTGGGGGGGGGGGTCTGCCGCTGTCCCCATCCTCTCATTCCCCGTTAGGGGTGTGGGAGGGTGGGTATTTTCAGGGGTGGGTGACGGCTCACTGGCTGCGGTCCCTGAATGGCCCGGTCGTGGTGGGCGGTCTCTCCTGGCCTGTCGTGCCCTGAGGGGCCTCCTGGGGAGCAGGGGTGCCTAATGCCACTAAAGGCTCATCATCCAGAGGGAAGTTTGCTTCTCTCCGGACGTACATCCCCGGACCCCTCTTACTTCCCGCTCTCTCTGTCTCTCACACACACACACGTAGGGAGTTGGGAGGCATGGAGCCATGCGGGGTGGAACGGAGGAGACCATTCAGTGGTCTCCTTGGATGCACCCCGTGGCGACTCGCCTCTCAGTTTTAATTGCACCGAGACACCAAAACACAAGAAACACAACACACAAACAACACCTGGGGGCATGGCATGCGGTGCATGGCGGGCGGGGCCACTTAGGTGGCCCGGCTCCCGGACCATTGCAGTCACTGCCCCTCAGTTTTAATTGCACACAACACACACTACATAAACAGTCAGGAGCAGGGAGGGAGAGGGTATTGGGGACCTCTCACACCCCTGCTCCCCCTGTGTGTGGCTGGGGTTGGGCGGGGGGGTGGTTTCCCCGGGGCCAGGTCCCGGGGTGGCTGCGCTAGTGGGTTGCTGGCTCTGTGGGGGTTGGGTCAAAGGGGGGTACTTGGGGCTCGCTGTCATCTGGTCTGCCTGGGGTGTCCCCCACGGGGCATAATGGGTGGGTTGTGTTTGGCGTGACTGTGTGGTGGTGAGGGATTGTGGGTGCGGCGCGGGGGAGGGTGTGAGTGTGGGGTTATATGGGTGCAGATTGGAGTAGGTGGGGAGTTGGGGGAGGGGGCCGATAGCACCCTGGTTCCCGGGGTGTGCGGCTGGAACATCGGGGTGTGTGCTGGCCGACGCCGGGTGGCTGTCTGGGGGGGCCTGGTCCTCCTGGGCATGCTGCGGGCCCTCTGCCTTTAAGGGGTCTGGCGGCCGCCTCTGGGCTCCTGGGGCCCTGGGACCTCCGCTTGGACTGCCCTGGGTGGCCGGTCCCTGGCGGGGGCCGGCTGCTGCTGATCTTGGCCCACTGGAACCTGTGCCCCAGGACCGTGGGGGGCTCTTGCTGGGGCTCTCCTCTGCCGCCCTTCGGGTGGGGCTGAAGTCGGAGAGTTTGTGGTGGGTTAGGCTTGGGTTGGTGCTCGGGGTCTGCTGTTGGGGGCCCGGGCCTCTGGCCTCCGTGGAGGCGTGGTTGCATTTGCATGAACTCACTCACCACTCTTCATCACTGATCACTCCTTGTTTCTCATGCTCTGCATGCTGACACAGCCCCTGAGTTGTCCAGTGGGTTTTAATACTAAGCGATTTTTATTTATTGTTTTTATTTTTTTTATTTTTCTTGTGAGTTAGTATCTGGTCGCTGTTATGTCTTTTTGATTTGGCTATTATTTAAAAACTCTTAATGACTAGCAGCCCTGTTTTTTCTGTGTGTGTGTTTCTGCTTTTGTAAAAGTTGTAGGAAATTTTCTGGTGTGTTCATGTACAGGTGTAACAGTTTGTTGTCTGGTGATGGTGTGAAGATTACATAGATTCTGTGATTCAAGGTAAATAAATAAATAAATGAATCAGATTATCAAGAAGAGCCTTACCCATAGGCCTCCCCTTGGCAGAGCAAATTTGTTCAGCACGATACAGCAACGAGATTATCATTTTGCTTGCTATGATGCTGGACAGGACAAGTTAAAAAAGAAAAAAAAAAAGAAAAAGAAAAAAAAGAAAAAAACACCGTCCCTACTGTGGAACGTGGAGGAGGATCTGTTATGTTCTGGGCTGCTTTGCTGCATCTGGCACAGGGTGTCTTGGATCTGTGCAGGTACAATGAAATCCCAAGACTATCAAGGGATTCTAGAGAGAAATGTGCTGGCCAGTGTCAGAAAGCTTTGTCTTAGTCGCAGGTCATGGGTCTTGCAACAGGACAATGACCCAAAACACAGCTAAAAACACCCAAGAATGGCTAAGAGGAAAACATTGGACGAGTGTGAGTGTAAAAGTGGCTTTTTTGAGCCTTGACCTAAATCCTATTAAGCATCTTTGGAAGGAGCTGAAACATGCCATCTGGAAAAGGCTCCCTTCAAACTTGAGACAACTGGAGCAGTTTGCTTATGAGGAGTGGGCCAAAATACCTGCTGAGAGGTGCAGAAATCTCATTGACAGTTACAGGAATCGTTTGATTGCAATGATTGCCTCAAAAGGTTGCACAACAACATATTAAGTTAAGGGTACCATCATTTTTGTCCAGGCATGTTTCATGAGTTTATTTTTTAAATTAATTCTGTTGAAGCATGTTTGAAAAGCAATGTCTGATTTTCATTGGTTAAATTTCATAGAATTTTTATTTTTTTACTACTTTTGTCAGATTCAAGTTATTTCTGTGACCATTGTAAGTTTTTTTTTATTAACCGAGGACCAACAATTTTGTCCATGTCTGTATTTGATCAACAGGTGTTTACTTTGGGTGATGCTGCTGTAGGACTTTTATCACTGCTGCACAAACACTCACACTTCAATAATAAAAGGAAAACACTGTTTTATCCAGATCATCAGTTTTTTCACTTTTTTAGTTTCTTCATCAATGTTGGCTATTTAACTTCAGTCATCACATCTACTTGTTTCATGACAGAAATTGTCAGCATGGAGACAGTCGGTGAGATGATGATATATGAATTCTGCATTATGATCTAGAACATGGTAGAGATTATTTAGAACAACATATAGAAGATTACATGCTGCATTTACTGACCCTTGGACATCTGATGTTTATCCAAGAGAAGCTCAATTAACGGCACGTATTTGTAGCATTGGCTCTTCACACAAAAAAGGGGCAAATTTCAGACATAGAGTGGTGATTAATCATGATCAATTTGAAAGCTGTGATTAATCTGATTCAAATTTTTTTAATAATTTTCACAGCCCTAATTTGAACACATCCATGCTTTTAAACAATATGAGAGTTTGCAGTATCCATAGAATGTATATATAAGATTAATTAGATTGGTAGATGCAGGGGCCCCCAAATGACTGTTTGCCTGGAGCCCCCAAATGCCTAAGTTTGCCACTAACTCTAACATCACAAACTCTATGCAGTTGCAATAAGTCAAAGTGGTAACATAAAGATTTTACTATTCAAAATCATTACAGCTATAAGGATGATGATGTGCTGTGTAACAATGGTTTAATGGTAAAAATGATTATCTGTTAATGGTCACATTTCCTTTCTAAGTTTCATTAAATTGATTAATATCAATCATGGATTTTTTGTAGTGAGGGATTAAAGAACATTTCTGTTTATGAAAACAGTTTTCACTGTGGGGTGGACAATATTGATGAGAAGGTAATATACCAAGAGATCTCTTCAAAAATACTAGATCTTAATGTCAGTCACTGAATAGAATATGGTGCATTATAAACTCATAAGTCAGTGAATCACAACTGCAATAAAGCACTTTTCATCCAGGGGCTCTGCAGATTCATTTTATGTCCCTACCAAATGTGAAAATAAACCTTATGCCTGTTACACATGGACCCCATGGAGACAGAAGACAGTTTAACAGACTTTATTCAACTCAAAAGCAGGAAGGATTGTCTTACTGTACGCAGGAGCGAATAGATAATCACGGAGCCTGGAAGGGAGTGGGGACAAGTCCATGCTGGTGAAAACGAGGTCCGACTGTGAAGCTAAGGCCTATAAAGCCCAGAGACTGAATTGGGACCAGGTGTGAATGATATGTAATCCAGAGTGTGACAACACCCTTGGCTAGCACTCACTGCTTCACTGATTTAATTGGTTAACTTTAGCCGAGGAAAACTCTAACGTGTTTACAAGTTTACTTTAAACTTTCACCTTTAGAATACATAAACTGAGCAATTCAAACTAAAATTAGCTTTCACAGTTATAAACGTCCATGTGTACATCAACCAGCAGCTCAGCTAATGTTAGTGATGCTACACTGGTGAAGTAAGCAAACAGCTATGCAAAGCCTGACACCCACGCCCTCTAAGTTCCCCACCCCTGTAGCGGTTCTCGCAGGGAAGGAGACGCTGCGTCTTCGGATCCCGCTCCTTTCCTGTACTTACTCCGTGGACCTCCATTCAGATCTTCCATTGCCTGAGTAAAAAGATTCCTTTCTGTTCTCCTTCATAATAAAGTTATGTTAACCTTCTCCTGTCTCTGTGAGGTCCATGCATGACAACAATAGTGTTAATTTCGTTAACGAAAACTTAACGAAAATATTGTCAACGCACATTTTGCACCAGACGAAAACTAGACTAGACAAGACTAAAACGCCCATTAATAAACAATAACTGGGACTATATCAGAATGCATATTCGTGGACTAATAAAGACGAGACGAAAATGTAGTTCACTAAATGAAAACTGGATGAAAATCTATGGTCTTTTTAGTTTCAGAACAAAGAGGAGGCGAAAATAGTATTATAACACATGACTTTGTCAAATTCTGTCTCCTCCTCCTTGATTCTTTTGCCACTCACACACACACACACACACACACTTTCAAACCTGCAGCTGGCATGTTTACAAACACAAGGGACAGACAGGAGGTGGATTCACAGCAAAAAGATAAAAATAAAACTTTAAGGCAAGGCAAAGCAGTTTATTTGTACAGCACGTTTCATGTACAGGACAATTCAAAGTGCTTTACATAAAACAAAGACATTACAGATATTAAGAAATAGTAAAAAGCATCAACACATAATCACAATAAAATAATAAATTACATTAAAATGATTAAAAGCAAGATAAGTTAAAAAAAAGTTTCCATTCAGATTTCATGCATAGGCACATGAGAAAAGAAATGTTTTTAACCTGGATTTAAAAATGTCTACATTTGGTGAAAGTTTAATCTCCACTAGCAGTTTGTTCCACTTGTTTGCAGCATAACAGCTAAATGCTGCTTCTCCATGTTTAGTCTTTACTCTGGTCTGGACTAGTTGACCAGAGTCTTTGGATCTAAGAGCTCTGCTAGGTTTATATTCTCTGAACATATCACAGATGGATTCTTGGCCTAAACCATTCTGGGATTTGTAAACAAGCAGAAGGGTTTTAAAATCTATTCTGTGACTGACTGGAAGCCAGTGTAAAGATTTCAAAACTGGTGTGATGTGTTCAGATCTCTTAGTCCTGGTTAAAACTCTAGCAGCAGCGTTCTGGATGAGCTGCAGATGTTTAATGCTCTTTTTAGGAAGTCCTGTTAAAAGACCATTACAGTAATCCAGCCTACTGGAGATGAATGCATGGATTAGTTTCTCCTGGTCTTTCTGGGAGACTAAACTTTAATTCTGTTGATGTTTCTGAGCTGGTAAAAAGCTTCTTAGTGAAGCTTTGATGTGGCTGCTGAAAGTCAGGTCTGAGTCTATCAACACTCCCACGTTACGAACTTGGTTGGTGATTTTAAGAGCCCGAGTCTCCAGGTGTCTGCCAATGTTGACCCTCTTCTCTTTGCTACCAAACAGAATAATCTCAGTTTTGTCTTCATTTAATTGTAGAAAATTCTCCCTCATCCAGGTGTTTATTTGCTCCAGACACTGACACAATAAGTCTATTGGACTGCAGTCATCTGGTGACAGAGACACATAAAGTTGGGTAGCTGTTTCAGTGCTGCGATGTGGTCGGAATCCGGAATGAAATTTATCAAGATTTCCACTTTCATTTAAAAAGTCATGAAGCTGGTGAAATACAACTTTCTCAATAATCTTGGAAATAAAAGAGATGTTAGAGACAGGTCTATAGTTGTTCATTATAGATGCATCTAGAGTCCTTTTCTTTAGGAGTGGTTTAATAGCAGCTATCTTTAGTGACTTGGGAAAGATGCCTGATGCCAGCGAGCTGTTAACTATCAGTAGGAGATCACTTTCTACTGAAGTAAAAACTGTTTTTAAAAAGTCGGATGGTATCATGTCCAGAGTGCATGTGGTTGATTTCAAATGCCAAACTGTTTCTTGTAGGACTTTTAAATTCACCATTTTAAATTGTGACATGACATCAGAATTATTTCCAGGTTTTAGACACAGACTAATTTTCTTGTGTGACTGTGTGGAATTAATATTTTGCCTAATTGTTTTAATTTTTTGACTAAAAAAGTTTGCAAATTGGTTGCATTTCTCAGTGGAAAGGAGCTCAGGGCTTATCTGTATAGGAGGATTAGTAAGTTTTCAACAAGCCCTCCAAATCATACGACCCCATTGTACGTTTGTACATGCCCTCGAATACGGCTCATGGTAACGTTTCTTACATTAGCGCTCCTACTGGTGACAGGAGAGCATTGCGGATTGCGGGGGTTTGCCGCGACATCGACGCCAGTTGGAGTAATTAAGGTAAGCACAGTAAATATGTTTTAACATTTAAGAACAAAAGAACACGTTTTGATATTGTTTCGCCATCTAGTGTAGTATCTTCAATTAGTACGCAATATACAATTAACGTCATAAGGGCTACGTTCATTTACAACAACTAGCCAAACGTAATTTTATTTTTAAAGTCAGCGCCTTTTTTGTTGTTTGGCCCTCCAGTGTATTAACTAGAATTACTAGGCGATATAAAATTAAAGTTATAAGAGCAAACGTTTAACAGCAATAACAACAACTAGCCAAAAGTATCTATTTTTCTTTTTTTAAAAGTTAGCTAGCTTGCTAGCATAACAGCTATGTAAATATGACGTTTTTAGAAGGTTTAAGGTCTCTCGCAGGTGAAACCTAGAGATGGAAAAGAGAGACAGATATGACAGATGTACATTGATGACTCCAAGCCGATTTTGAAATGTCATTATCTCACTTTACATATTTAATTTCCCAATCAGTACATATTGTCCTAAAGAGAAAGTGTGTATTGAAATTATTGAGTAATATATTATTTTAAAATTGCCCTATGCCAAAAATCAAGCATAAAATTTTTCTGAGAGCTTTAGGTCCTCTGACAGGTCAAAGTGATCATTAGATCACTTAAAATTGTGACACTGTGTGCTGCAAAATAATTATTTTCTTAATAATGTAAAATATTTATCATCCTGTCCAAAACACTTTGTTAAGAAAAAGATGTAAAAACTTAAGAAGGGTGAAATCCTTTCCAAAAGCAATAAAGTCAAGATTTGATGGATGACAAAAGTTTCAGCAACATCTGACGCTGGACTGACAATTGTCATGTACTCATTAATTCTATAACAAGCATTAATTCTTAATTTCAGACCTCTTCTATGCTTATCTTCCTCTACGAGACTATCACGACTATAGTTTGCATGTGTTGACTTGATAAAACTGATTAGTATAGCACTTTGCTTTGAAAACCATGATGTTGGGTACTGTGTTGATAAGATTTTATAAAACATATGACCCTGACCTGTGTCAACAAAATATAAGTGGGTAAAAGACATCCTTATCCTCATGACAGTTCTTTTTGCACAACTACTCATTCAATGCTGAATGTTGCACAGCTTATGTAGCACGCTGCACATTATGTACATAGATTACTTTACTTACTTATATTTTACCTATAGTTTATATTATGTTCACTCTTTTGCATGCTCTTCTTAATTTAGTCTTTCTATATACTTTGAATATTTATGGCATTCGGTGTGGACGGCAAAGTAAGAATTTCACTGTACAGGGAAACCTGTTTCCTTACTGTGCATGTGACAATAAACGCTTTGAATCTTTGAATCTTATCCCCTGATAACATGTTTGCTTTTCTTATTCCTATTTGTGGTTCTTTCCCCAGATGCCTACACAAAAAGAGTGTGTGATATGCCATAGTGCAATTGGGGTGGCCAGCAAGACCTGCCAGCACTGTGGTGGCAAGCAGCCATATAAGGACAGGCTGGAGAGACAGAAGCAGAAAATAACAGAGGACTGGAAAGAACGGCAGAAAAAAAACTGCAGCATCAACAAAGTCTATGATGCAACTAATTTATTGGTAAGATTTTTTTTTCTTTCAGATTGTTATAAAATACTAAATAAAAAAAATATCTGATATTGGCATACACATTGCTATATTGCTGTTACTCCGCTGACCCTTTCAGCATTCTAACATTTGTTTTTTGACGTACGTTCATTGTGCATGAAATCCTGAGTTCCCAATGTATGTAATACGTTGTAAGCTACATTATATTTCTGTAATACCACATTTGATTTCAGTGAAAAGAAAATCACTAAGTGAACAAAGCATATAAAGATTTTGCACACCCTGTACTAATAAAGCATGCATTTTTAACCAAATTAGGATATTTTCAGTTTGGCATTCGTCAGTGTGCACACTTTGGTTTTAAACTCCGCAGACCCCTGGTTTTAGGTTTGTTTAATGCTGTTTTATTATTTTAACTGAATCAACATGTACATGTACCACAAGAATGGTAAATGGACTGTACTTACGTAGCGCCTTTCTACTCGTGTGAGCACACTAAGTGCTTTACACTACTTGTCCCACACGTTAACACAGTCAGACATTTATGGGGAGGAGGAGCTTACCCATCAGGGTATGATATATCAGGGAAGGATTCATTCACTTTCATACAGAGACTGACACAAGGATACAGAAGCACATGGAATGTTGGAGACGGGAATCAAACCACCAACCGTCTGATTGGTGGTCGACCTGCTCTACTACTCAGACACAGCCACCCAAGCAAAGGGCAAAGTGGGACTATTGCGCCATTATTCTCTATGAATGGCACAGTTCCTAAATGGGAGGGTGGGGGAGGGTGATTGTTCTTCTTCCTCTGTCCTGCCACCAGAACCAACCGAACCAGTACGCTGTGGGTGTCCCTTTTTGTGTAAAAGGTTGAGCTGCCATGTTGCTTTATGTTTACTTTAGATTTATGTTATAAATCCATGAGGTTATTATAAAGGTCAGCTCTATTTGTCATTAGAAAAGAGCAGAGGAGCAGCAGAATCAATTGTTGTGGTGCAGAGAAATGCACCACACATTGAGGTGGCACTCTGATGATCATACCTAGTTCAGTGTAAATAGATAAAGGCGATGTGAAGAGGTAGCTTAGTTGCTTGCTGTGTTACTACATGATCTCTGTGTAAAAAGGAGCTCCCTTGTTTCAAAACAGCATGTACTGAAAACAGTGAGAGCAGAGAGGGGAGAGATGAATAAGATAATTTTTTAGACAAAGAAAATCAGAAATAGTCTTTGTATGCAAAGTAATACACCACACAAATTTGACCACAGTTGACTATACAACATTCATCTGACTTAACATGTTTCTAATTTTCAGTCTTAAAAATTTGTGTCAACTTTGTTCCAGCTCCACAAATGGGAGCTTTTAGAGAGGCATCCCGTCCTCCTCCTCGCCAGGAGAACCTCCAGTGGCTTTGTAGCAGAGTGCCTTTGTCCTTGGCCATTGGACACAGAGGATGCAAGGGATGCACTTGTCACAATAAAGAAGATTTATGAGAGTCTTCTCAATGGTAATGTACACAAATGTTCATGTCATATTTACACTCAATCCACAGTGAATTCAGGATGAATTTAAAAAGAAGAAATACACACATTTGTTCATATCAAAGTAAAGTTAATATTTCGCCTTTCAACTGTGTCCACGCTGACTAATTGAACATCTACTCTTGATTTATCCCATTGTGGCAAAATGCCTCTTTGAATGGTAGCTACAAGTTTTTCTCTAAACACATGGCAGGTACCGCTAACCTTTTCTGTCCTCAGATAAGATCCAAAGACAAAGGACATGAATTTAGGTTGTGGTGCATGAACATTTTTACTGCATGATCAAAACCAAGGAGCAACATCACTCAAGGCACAATGTCTCCAGCACTCTGAATCATTCTCATACATTCATGTGAATAGTTTAGGGTAAAATTGTAATATCATATTGTAAATATTTCTTCATCATATCTTAGTTGGCATCTTTTACTCTGTGCTCAACAAACATCATGCACTTTTTGCATCTCTCTTTTGCACTCTGGTAGGTTTGCAGCAGTAGTGTGTTACTGGTACTGCTATCCCTTGTTTTAATGATATTTAGTCATACAAACTTAAAGTGAAACTGTTCAACACAGTAGCAGTAACAGAGTCACAGCACAAAGTAGCAGATGTCACACTTTAATTTTATTAGATACAATACATACAATACATGTATGTAAGTCAGATGACTTGGAGTGACAAGACAATGTTGGAGGAATTAAAGTCAAAGTGAAAAACAAAAAAGAAGTTGGTGCACTATGTGTTGCCTGTAGATGTCCACATAATGGCACTTTGGCTGCTCCGTCTTGTTCCTTTGCTCCCATACTGCGAGATGCATTTTTCACAAATTATTAGGTAAGTTCTAACACCTTTATTAAAAAAGGTAGGAACATTATCTCACTGTGGCATCCCTATTCTCTGACAGTGTCTGACAGAGGCATGGCTCAGCCCAGAAACAAGGATATAGTGACCAAAGGGGCCTTTAAGACTTGCTAACTGTCCCTTCTATTTAAAACTACAAAAAGCGGAGTGCTGAACAATTGTGTCTGTGCCTCTGTCTGTCTCTCTGTTGTATTTATCTGCACTTCCTCTGGTCCTGCAGATACAACAGAGGGAGGAAACAGTACAACTCCGGGGACTCAAGGCCTCTACATACTCCGCGAGAAGCAAGAAATTTGTTCTTGTTCTCGAGGCTGCAAAACCGAGAAAAAAGTTCTTGTTCGGCAGGGCATGTCATACTCCGCAAGAAGCAGCGCGAGACGAGGCGGGGATTACTGCGGTAGGGCTCGTCTGTGTCTCTCTGTGCAACGAGCCGGTTGACCCGCTTATTTTTTATTTTACATGAAAATTGTTCGGTGACAGTGCAGGACTGTGCACGCGGCAGTATCCGTGTCTTTATGTACCGTGTGTTGGAAACGTTTTTTTACTTTCTCTCAGCCTCGATCAGCTGTTTGTGAAAGCTGTTTACATGTCCGACCAATCACGCAACACTTCTCTGAGCCCCTCGAGAACAAAGTTTGGCCAGCTCGATGTGGCAAGAACTGTCCTCATTCACGTCCGGACCCCCCGCCAGCGAGAACAAAGTTCTCGCTTCTCGTGGAGTATGTAGAGGCCTTCAGTCCCCATTAGATTAGCACTTGGTGAATGCAGATCTCTGGGAAGGCCAAATATTCACTGTGTATTATCTACATCCATATCATTGCTTGTTCTTGTGAAACTTTTTCCTGTATGTCCCTAGTGGAGATTTGCAGACATTTAACATTAAGGTGTGAGTAAGAATATGATTTAAATGAAGCAACAAATCAAACTGTCAATTATTTCTTTGTGCATCTTCAATAGACTTTTGAAAGTAGAGCCTTTGATATATGTATGTTTTTTTTTTTTGCAACTGCTTAAGCCAATATTCACAAAAATTCATGTTTCTTCTTCCCAAAAGTGACGGTGACAACCAGGACGATGGAGACTCCAGCACAGACCAGTGATGGTCCTGCTACAGGCAGCTCCTTTACCCCACCCGTGTCCACCCCACCTGTGTCCATCCCGCCTGTGTCCACCCCCTGTGCTCCTCCTGTGTTCAACCTGCCTGTGTCCACCCTGCCTGTGTCCATCCCGCCTGTGTCCACCCCCTGTGCTCCTCCTGTGTTCAACCTGCCTGTGTTCACCCTGCCTGTGTCCACCCTGCCTGTGTCCATCCCGCCTGTGTCCACCCCCTGTGCTCCTCCTGTGTCCATCCCGCCTGTGTCCACCCTGCCTGTGTCCACCCTGCCTGTGTCCATCCCGCCTGTGTCCATCCCGCCTGTGTCCACCCTGCCTGTGTCCACCCTGCCTGTGTCCACCCTGCCTGTGTCCATCCCGCCTGTGTCCACCCCCTGTGCTCCTCCTGTGTCCATCCCGCCTGTGTCCACCCCGCCTGTGTCCACCCTGCCTGTGTCCATCCCGCCTGTGTCCATCCCGCCTGTGTCCATCCCGCCTGTGTCCACCCTGCCTGTGTCCACCCTGCCTGTGTCCACCCCGCCTGTGTCCATCCCGCCTGTGTCCACCCCCTGTGCTCCTCCTGTGTCCACCCCGCCTGTGTCCACCCCGCCTGTGTCCACCCTGCCTGTGTCCACCCCGCCTGTGTCCATCCCGCCTGTGTCCACCCCCTGTGCTCCTCCTGTGTCCATCCCGCCTGTGTCCACCCCGCCTGTGTCCATCCCGCCTGTGTCCACCCCCTGTGCTCCTCCTGTGTCCATCCCGCCTGTGTCCACCCTGCCTGTGTCCACCCCGCCTGTGTCCATCCCGCCTGTGTCCACCCCCTGTGCTCCTCCTGTGTCCATCCCGCCTGTGTCCACCCCGCCTGTGTCCACCTCCCTTACTCCACCAGTGTCTGGCCTCCAGAAGAAAAGAAAATCATGTAGGAATGCAGACATTAGTGGTATGTACAGTATGTCTGTTTTTCTGTGAATCCAAACTGTTTGAATCAACTTTGTCAATCAATTTTCAGTGAGATCAGGCTCATCCCATCCTTTTCTCAGATGAAGGAACGGGGTCTGCCTCAATGTGACTTGAAATACATCTCTATAAATGATTGCAAAATGCTACAGTTATTGTACAGCAAGTTATTGAATGATAATATACTAGCTCAGCATAGTTCTTTGGGGGTAAAATGAAAGACGAGTAAGGTATAATCAAGATATCCTTACAGTATTTCTAAGCTTAACACACACATGTTCATGTTTACATGCTGAGAATTTTTGGTCGCTGTGATCATTCCTCATGTTCTTACTATTAATAAAACATTTCTCTGTAATATGACAGTAGTGTAGCTAAAATAACTAAAATGTGAGCAGCAAAAAAAAATAGTTTCCCAAATGTTTCAGAACTTTAAAGGATGCTCTCACATATGCATGACAGTTCAACAAGCTACAAAATGATGCACTGTTGTATTTTAGTAGTGGTCAGATATGAAATCAAAGTATTTTCCAGTTACAATCTTTGTAGTGCGGAATACTCATGATTCTGGTTTAGCCACCCATGAAAAGTGCTACCTAGGAAAATGTACCCCAGATTGTTCTGAACCATAAACTATCATAAAATAATGATAATAAAAAATGATAATCATAGTAACCAATGATTTCCTCATCGTCAACATGTAATTATTGTTGAAAGGCTTCAAAAATCATTACATTAATAATTAAAAAAAAAAAAATCATGGGCAAATGTCCTTATCTCCAAAATGTGCTCCTTCCATGTCATGTTACTGTTACATAATTGAAAACAGGTCCTGTTCAGATATCAGTTACCAATCATTTTTGTTATTAGAAGTGTTAGCATTATTTAGAACTTTTTCCTCATGGCAATATCAAGATGTGAACAGAGAATAAGATGTCTGTTAAGAATTATTACCATCTTTTCATTCATTTCAGAATGCCCCATTCATCAAGGTCTAAGCGTTTTCCCCTACAAAAGGATTCTGAGGCAAAGACTCAGAGAGGTTTGTTCCAAGACATAAGAAATTACTGATGATGAAAATAACTCTTTGGAACCATACCCTGTAATTGTCTGCACAGAAATACGTCAAGGTGCTTTGTTTAAAAGAGGGTGGCAATCTTTAGTCATATTACACTTTTTAATTTGACATTACTTGTGCTTCAGGTTGTATTTGCTGTCCATTTTTCATTTTTGTCACTAATTTTACTTTGTGTCTTGTTAAGGGTTGTGTCGAGGTGTTGGTGGAGTGGCAACCTTGCTCTGGATAGTGTGTATGTTATCTGAAGTTTATTGTACTGATGGTGATTGGGTTAGGGAAACAAATATTTTTATCAACTTAATCTTCAATTATAAGCAACTGCAAAGTCTTCTCATTAAGCATTCCACAGAGAGGTCAAATACTGTTTGGGCAGTGTAGTGTATTGTATTTAAATTAAAATACAAAATGAAAATTTAATTGTTTGGTTGAACTGACAGAATCGTGTTCACCTGTGACCAGTCTACATGTTGAAGTTAATTTGGGCAACATACTGAACCAGTTGCCCAATTCCAAATCCAGTTGGTTCTGATGGCGTAGCCCCCAGTGTGTGACTGTGGGTGGATGGATATTCTGGTAGATGGTAGCCTCAGGCTGTGTGAATGGGGCGAATAGTCACTTGCTTTGCAAAACACATTGCATAGTCATCAAGACTTGAAAAGAGCTTTGGTGAGGGTTGTGTTTAATGAAACATCGCTCCACATTTTAAGGAATTGCCTGAACATAAGAGACCAGATTGTGAGAATTCTGAAAAATGGACGAGGTTGCAAGATCATTGGTAGTATGCTTGGGTATTTTGATGATAATAAGAATAACAACAAGAAAGAATTAATATATAACTGAAGACTCCATGCCTCATTAAAAGTAGTTCAGTATCAGCATGGTACATATTTCAAATGTTAGAATGTGAAAGTGATACTTTTTACGGTCTCTCTGTCTGTCTTACAGTGGAGCAAAGTGGAAAAAGTCCTGGGAGCCCAAAGACAATGTTCTTCCTTAAAAATAGTTGTTAAAATTGTGTTTGTTGTGTTATGTGACACAAATTTGTTTTGGTAAGTTGTTTGTTTTCTGTTGTTGGGAAGGTAATAAACATATTGTTTTACTTTCAAACACTTTGTCATTGTGTTATATTATTGTTGGATGCATTTCATGTAATTCTGAGAAGCATCAGCTCGAGGGCTGATGAATATTGGTACCTGAACAACACAAGCGTGATGAGATACTTTTGGTGCAGTCTTGTCTTTAAAACACTCCAGTTCATGCAAATGAACATAGCTTCTCTCTTAAATCTGTCTGCAAACAGCGCACATCTTTCATCTCTCTGCCTCTCTCTCTCTGCCACTGTCTCTAACTACCTGCCAGTCTCTCACTCTCCACCACTCTCTCTGCCACTCTCTCTTTTTCTCTCTCTCTCTCTACCTCCCTCCCACTAGCAGCTCCCCCAGGTCAGGGCAACGAGAGAAACCCATGATGGCGGAGAGAAAGAGAAGTCAAGGAAAGAAGGAAGTTATCATATGAAGAGCAGCACTTCAATATTCATATCTGGCTAAATGTGTGATTAAATATTTTAAAATAACATACGTGCTGCTGGCTGTGTTCTTTCTGATACATAAATCATTAAATATAATGAAATATTGACCTTGGAACCTTGATTTCAGAATTCAAACAATGTGCTTTATGCACAGTTAGGGAACATAAGGGAGCTCCATGTTTCCACTCTTTCATTACTGGGTGAACTGATTATTCAGGTGTGTCTAGCCATTGCTGTTGTGATGGCTGAGGTTGAGCACACCCGGATTAATCAGTTCATCCAGTAATGAAAGACAGGAATCAAAGGAGCTGCCTTAAGTTCAGGAAGTAGTGGAGCTGTGCATAGAGCCCACTGAGCCTCTAAATGGCTCTAGAAATCTTAATCTGGGCAAGGCTATGACCATGAAGTATTAAAATCAAACCTTTGTCATAGGACTAATTGAAATACATAAATGGAAAGGTCTTGACCTGTGGAGCAACAAACGTCAGCATGAAGATTCTAAATGGCTCCTGCTTGAAATATTGACCTTTGAACCTTAACTATTTACATAGAATGGTTAGCATTATGGTGATAATGGGGAAATAATTGATGTAAACTGGTCAAAAATTAGAAGTATGATGGTGCATAGGTCAGTCATCAATATGTTAAACACATCTGGTTGGCAAATATCTGTGAAAATGTCTTTTTCTGATTTTATCCACGTTGGCCTTGAAAAGGGTGCAAGAAACTATACCTGGAAGGGGCTGGCTTGGAGCAAAGATGAAAAATTTACTTTGTCGTAGGATAACAATGAAGACATCACTGGAAAGGTCTCAACCTAGATAGTAACATATATCAGTATGAAAACTGTGCAAGGTTCCTTCTCCTCAGGAGTGACCTTTGAACCTTGAAAATGTGACATTTTTGAAGGCTTACAGAACAGGAACAAAAAGTGTTACAGATATGGGGTCAACTGTTTTGGAAAGGTCTTGACCTCCACTATCATAACCAAAGGTAATCCAACAGGGGGCGCCACTGTGTTGAGTTAAAACCCATAAAAAACATAATTTAACCCTCTAAACAACAAGAAATCTCAAATTTGATTACAAATACATGTTTTCCACCCTCAGAAACCCACGGAGAACCTACAATCTTCCTTGTAATCTTACCACATAATAGGGAAAACAGTTCAGAACTACAAAACATGTGGCGCACCACGCTTCTCCATATTGCAACTCTGTACAAATTGTAGTTCCTTAAGTATTCTTCCGGGTTAGGTTTAGGGTTGTCACATTAGGGTTTCGAATTTATCTATGTACTCATTTTTCAACATAAAAACTCAAACTACACCGTATACTTTTGTATTTTGATTAATTTGCTGACATGAAAACATTTACATAAACATTAAATAATGCTATTTTAGCACTTATTTCAGTCGCTCTGTTTCGCAGTCTACAGAGGGTATGTTCAATGGCAGAACGGATTCAGCAACGTTTCAAAACAGAACTTCGGGGCTCGTAACTTGGATCTATTTTTGTTGTTGAGTAAAAAAGTGGTTTAAAGTTTGTTTAAATATAATGTGGCTTCCTACCGAGAGGGTGCTCCATACAAGTTAATCAATCAGATCGCTTAATAATAAACGTGTTAGCTAAACGTTGCCGCTTGTGAACATGCTACAAGGGTGCAAAGACACACCAGAAATATAGCGTCTCTGTCCCCATTCTTCCTTGTGTAGTTTGTATCGATGTCGTCGCCAATTCGCCTGTACAACATGTAGACTATGCTTAATTTTCCTTTTTGTTATTGTGCAAATGAACTCAAACTTGAGATGTTTTTAAATTTAACAGATGGATTTAAAACAAGACACAGTAGATGTGGAGTAAACTGGCATGTATTTATTCCAGATGTAACTGTTTACATGTACACATTTCATAGAAAATAAAATAACAATAACTTCTCCTCCAGACATATTCAGCATGTAATAACTGCATGACCCACACATGTCCAAATGTATTGATGCCAGGGGCGGACTGGCCATTGGGAATACCAGGAGTTTTCCAAGTGGTCCGACACAGCCAGAGAGAGAGAAAAAAAAAACAAAAGTTTCAGAGAAATTGCTCATACGTTCAGTCATCTGTGGCAGCTGATGCACAACCTGCTCTACGTGACGTACTACATTTCTTCATCTGAAAGTTCTGAACTGCTGTAATCCTCTTCAAAGTCCTCCAGATCTTCTTCCAACACGTTAAAAACACCGGGGTCTGTGTCTACACGGGCATAGGTGCTGGTGACAGCACTCAGTTTCTTCTGAAGAATGTCTTTCTTCTGTAGAAGACAGCAGTGCAGTCCCCTGTATCCAGCCTCTGTCATATCTGTAGGAGTAGCTTGAGTGAAATTTGAAGAATGAAATTTAAAAATAGGCAGATAAAGTTGGAAACAGGTAATGCCATGGTCCTTTTAGAATATAATAGAATATTTGTAGAACATACTATGGTTCTTGATGTTCTCTTCAGTGTGATGGAGGAGGTTGTCCAGTTTGTCCAATGCCTTTCTCAGGTACTGATAATGTTGAGTCATCTCCTTCACAAGGATTGGTTTATCCTCTTCCATGCGCCTGACCAGCATGACCTGGTCAAAAAGTCGCCTCTTCAAACGGAGACTCACCACTATTTTGAAAAAAAGAACAGATGGGAATCAATCAAAACTTTTCAACATGTTCTACCAGAATTTTCAGTATTGATCATTGTGTGGCCCACTAATTTTTAATGGGCTCTATGCACAACTCCACTACTTCCTGAACTTAAGGGAGCTCCTTTGTTTCCTGTCTTTCATTATTAGACAGACTGATTAATCCAGGTGTGCTCGACCTCATTAAATGGCCAGACACACCTGGATTAATCAGTTCATCCAGTACTGAAAGACAGGAAACAAAGGAGCTGCCTTAAGTTCTTGAAGTAGTGGAGTTGTGCATAGAGCCCATTGGTCGTCTTATACCAATATCCACAGCTTAATATTAACATGAACACACTTATACCTACTACTTAGATTAATGGTCACCAACAAGCACACAAATGGTACCACTTTGCTTACCATCTCCTTGTGCCTCCCAAGGGAGAACGACTTCATCAGAGAGACTGCATGCTGCTTCTGAGTCAATTTTGTCTTCATCGGCAGCAACTGTGTTGTATTGGACGATCTTCTCTCTGAGTTTCTTTTTGAGCTCACCCAGTCTCCTCCGTTTCCGTTGCCTCGTTTGATTGCTGTCTGTTATATTAAAAAAGTATTAGTAAGAACAACAAACAAGCATTAGTTGTTAAGTGATGCAAAACTAAATACCATTTTGTCTGTAGAGATCATGCTTCTTCCTTCTGAGGGAATAGATGATCTCATCAATCTCTCTCTGGAGCTCTTCCTGGCTACTATGAGCACCATGTTTCCCTTGAAAAACACAAATAAGCAGAGATGGAAAACCAAACGTAGCCAAATGAATGACAGTACCAATCTGACACACCGGCAACCGTGTTACATACCAGTGGCTGCCCACTGCTTCACAGCCTCAATCCACTGTTCTGTGTCCTCCAAAGTGATGTTGAGGTCATGCTGGAGATGCTGAAGATTTGCTGCTTCCTTTTCTGCTCTCTGTGTAATCTATTTATGTTTTCAGAAGAAAAAATACAATGCAAGAATAATTTTTATTCAATTGTCTATCTGCTGTTGAAAAACGCTCAATACTTTTCAGTCTACATGCCAAAGTATTCTTGGAAAAGATATTGAACCCCATATTGCTGTGTGTGTGAATGATAATCTGATGAGCAGGTGGCACATTGTACAGTAGCCTCAGCCACCTGTGTATGAATGTGTGAATGAGGTGAATGTTGATTAGCCTTGTAAAACGTTTAGGTTGGTTAAAAACACTACAAAGTTTTGCTATGTAAATGCTTGAAATGACAAATGTAAATGTTAAAATACCAAAATACAGTGTAGACGTCTTACTTTAACAAATCGCTTCGCCAGTGTCTTGTGTAGACTCTCCACCTTCCTGTTGTTCCATCCCATGGCAAGCATTGTTATCATATCGGCTCTCCCTGTAAAATAGAGAATATGTCAATTCAAGCAGTGTCAAAGCATGCCTTTTTTTAATTTTTATTTTTTTTAAACCAACCTGACTTGGTCATGTATTTTGTGGTCAGAGCTGCCCTTGAGAGAAAGCTGTTCACTTGCTCCACCTCCTCACCAACAGTATTTCCTGCACCATCCTGGTTTCTGCCACCCCACCTCACCTGCTCGAAAATAAAACAAACAAACACACAAATATATGCACGAGTTATAAACTTTCTGTATTTACTTTCTTTCCTACACACCAGATATACTGTATCTGATCAATATGTGGACTGACTGTTCTCACATGATTTATAGTAACGAATTTGGTCAGACTTGGAATTTTTCTAGTGTGAAAAGAAACTTTTAACTTGCACACTGTACCTCACATTTGCCAGTGTGAGCCTTGGCATGCATTACAGACAGAAAAGGCCTCATCTCTGTCAGTGGTTGGAGCTCTGACAACTTCTCTGCCATCTTCTCCAAGTATGGCCAATACCTGTAATGAGAAAACCACTTAAGTGTTTGGGGTGCATACTGACATAATGATAAGGAGACAAATCGGGGGAGGTCACCAGTAAAAACTCTATTACCAACCACAGACAAACATGTAGCAAAATAAATGCTAATGCTAATAATACCTTGTATCTGCTGGACACAGAGGTGATACCAAATAAGCCATATCAACTTTCTACAGCCATAATGTCCCAAAGGTATGATTTTAGGCCTGTTGTGCCAAGCTAAAATGAGTTAATACAGTGTAAAAAACAGATTCAAGCTTCAGGTATGGTAAGGGTTAAGATCACCTGCAAGTGAGGTCCATACAAAAGAATTTGATGTTTGCAGCCTGAGCCAACTCCTTCTGCAGGAACAGTGGGTAAGCATAAATTTCTCCACGGTAGTGATTCAAGCCTTGTAGCAAGATTCCGTGTCTGCAAACGGCAATTTCCAGGCCCTCCTCGTCCACCTTGGCCCTGGACTTCTGGGAGGTTTCTCGCCCTGCAGTAAAAGTTGCCGGCCCACATACATCATGACCAGTTCTCTGAAAGGAGACAAACTGTTACATGTAGCCCGGAGACAAGTAAAAAATAAAGACGAAGGGGTATGTGGTTGGATAAAACCTTACAATCGTCATCTGGCTTCTTGTCTGATCCACAAAGGCAGACACTTGGGCATCTTGTGCAATGAACAGGCCATCAAAAAGAGATTGTTCATCTGTCCTGTTAAATAAGAGGAATTTCCTTATTTTATTACAACCTTTATGTCACCTGTGGAAATGAAAGCTGAAAGTTGGCATAAAGCGAGTAGTTAAATATTGGTTTACTGTAAGGGTAAAGCTGTTGGGTGTGGATTAGGGCTATGGAACGGATACAAAAAGTTCCCGAACAAATTAATGGATTGTTGTCATGGAACTGTGACATTACAATCACGTTATGAACAGGGCTATAATACATCTGACCAAGTGTAAAAATATCTATATCTATATCCATTTACTACATCAAATGTGGCCTGAAAGTATCAACTAAAGAGTAATGCTGAACATTCAAGGCTTTTCTACATAGTTACTTTGAATGTGTTATATTTTAGGATTATAATCATGAATTACAATATTGCAATTATGTGGTTATAAACATTGTTTTCTGACTGTCCAGAAAGATTTTCAAATTAGAATAATAATTTTAGATGCCATGAATGATGGAATATGAATTGTATGTACATTGAAATATATTTTTCTTAGCAGTGAGGTTCATTATAGTTAATATATCAATTACAAAGATTAGTCTGCTAACCCTTTGGATTTCTTGAAGCGGTACTGCTTTCTGTTACCATCTGCAGCTATGGCAAGCATGTCTGGTGTGCAGGCAGGGCACTTGAAGGGCTCAACCTGACACAGATGCTCTTTCTTCCAGTTGCAGAAGGCAAATTCACGATACACCCTGTGGAATGTATCACCGCATATACTGCCATTCTGAAAACGAGGATGGTATTATTTTGGTTAATTAAAAACTTTGCAGTTTGGAATTCAAATTTTCGAATTACAAGAGTTCTTACCCGTCCTGTGCAATGTGCCCGATGTTCAAGCATTCTTATAAATGCTTTTTGGGACGTAGCTGGGCTGGCCAACTTCATCTGTTCAAAGACATCAAATTTGAATAGCATTTGGCAGCTTGCTGTTGCTGGCCAGTATCGGCTACTAATCAGGTCACTGATCCCTGGGGTCCACTTGCAGGAGCAATGTGGGCAATACACAGCAGGCAGACAAAGATTGTATGGACCTGAAAAAAAAAAACAAAACAAAACAACATATACCGTTTCAAAAGTATCCTTACAAAACAGGACAAAGTGATAATAGTAAGCCATCATCGGCCTTTGATGGTATCCAGAGAGTAGAGGGAAGTGTCAACATACCATTGATAGTCACCAAGACAGTCTGCTTTCCTGGAGAGATGGTACACTCTTGGTCTGGGCCACAGGAGCAGATTTGTGTTGGTGGAAGAATCGGCAGCATACATACCATAGTTATGAAAATGTCAGAAAAAAATACCAGTATTCAAATAAAAAATTTTAACAGTTACAGAAAACTTCAGACATGGGTCATATTATACCACTGTATATGCAGTAGATTTTATGGACTAATACATTTTTTTAAACACACCTTGTTCAACCAGTTCACAATGACCGCTTTCATCCATCTTCACTAAGGATGTGGGAGGAATGTGTTTATAAAAATGGTCAATCATGACTTCTCTGTCATGAAATACATTTTTTTTGTGGACAATTGAGTCACATCCTGCGCAGAGAAACTGAACTCCTGAGGGAACACAGTCCAAGCACCTGACCACAGCCTTGACTGTTTTGCACTTTTGACAGCAATGCTGGGGAACTCTTTCTGCGGCCAGCATACAACTCAGGAGCTCTGGCACTGCAGCCTTGAATTTTCTCTCTGTGGTCAGCTGCCTCTTGGTCCACACAGACATGCTGGTTGTCTCCTCAACTTCTGCTGATGCAGGGACGGTGACCGAACTCAGCAGGTCTCTCAGTGTTTGAAGATGGTTATCTAAATTGATAGAGTATAAAAAAATGTAAAAAGGACAGCCATAAGAATATTTTTTAATAAAACAAAAAAAATCTATATCGCTTTTTCACAGCTATTGCATTATATACATGGCTGCTACAGTACATACAATATTCAGATGCCTATAAGTACTTAATGTTTTCCAAACTAGAAGATTAAGTTTGACTCTATTTGAGCTGACAGAATTCAATATGCATACCAAGATTTGTGACCTCTTGAGGAACTTCATCCATCTGCGAGGTCTCAACTTCTGGCAACTCCATAGTGCGCCTGTGTTTAACTACAAAGATGAAAGAAACGTTAATACTGACCAACAGTATCAACTTATAATCAGAACTATAATATTTTGCTGACCAGATCGATTCTTTCTGATGAATTTTGGTACTATGTACCCATTATGGTCCCTCGTCCTCCAGGAAACATTGGAGCCTCCGGTTCCCTTCTGTTTCCTTTTCTTTGATGGCTAAAAGTAAGAAAGAAAAAAAAGTGTGCACAAAATTTTTTTCAGAGAAAATTTGGGAACAATCACAGAGAAAAATATCTAAAAAAATCTTACCTTTTTGGCTTCCAACTCATCTGCCAACGCTTTCCCCTCCTCAAGCCACTGTCTGAAGTTCTCAGATGCCATTTTGAGACAGACAAAGGGAAGGAGAAATAAAAAAAAGAAGGATGGAAAAAGTCAAAGTAGAAAGATATAGAGGGAAAGACAGAAACACGACCACAAAAAGCAAAAGCTAAGAGAGAAAGAGAAACTAGTAGAAGAAATGAAAAACTGGTTCTTAGAAGAACCGTTGGATTGCACAGAAATTGACTGATGTTCAAAAGACCTGAAAAACAGAAACAACATCAAACAAAACAGGTGAACTAGGATTAGTTGTGCAACTACTACTGTCTTCTGTTTGTTGCCACTGAAATGAACATTTAGCTAAATGCAAAGTGAATAACCACAAACAAGTCTACGGGGATTAAGTTGTGCATACAAAAGTAAAAGAAAAGTAGATTAATTAAACAAGAGTCTGTATCAACTGGTTATGGACTGTCAAAGACTGATCCTTGACCACTGATGGGGTTCTGACATGTTAGCCATTAAATCAGCAATAACAATTAACATGGACCTGATTCTGAACTGTAAATCCAGCTAGTGCTGCACCTGCAATTTTCTTTCACATTTTCGACCCTTATTGAAGGGATGGGTTTATAGAATTTAAGTCAGACACAAAATGGTCAAAATACAGTTTGAATACAGGACAACATTGTTTACTGCGGACAGAAATGGCAATACAGCTTACAGAATCTTCTTGGTCATAGAATTTAGTTTAACCCCATTGACAAAAAGTTATCTCTCTTTAACACTTATCAAGTCTATATCGCCTTCTGCTAATAATGGCTCGGTAAAACAGTAACGTCAGTGTGTTATTGGTCAAGATAATTATGTTTTGAGCTACGCACCTTCAGATTTGCATGTTATTTGAGGTGGACCGGTCATTAAGCTAACTAGCTCGAACATTAGCTTGTGAGCTAAGGTTATCATCTTATTGGTAAAATCCTGTCTTTTCTATTATTCATAACTGATCAGCAACTGAAACATCAAATTAAACAAACTCGGATACGGAAGAGTTACAAGTAATAGCTTACTTTAATATAAAATATCGGCAGAGCTATACCTGATATTAAGTCAGGACACTTTAGTTAGCTAAAAACTAGCCGCTTCCGCTAACTAAAATCTCCTGGACTCACATAAACGCGATCAATGAGTCATTAATTTTTATGGATTTAGCCATTTTATCACATATTATACCGTGTAGAAACCATTTTTCTTAGACAGATGAAAGTAATATCAAGTAAAACTCCTTTAAATATAAACGTGTCGGACTTACCAATGCTACAACGTTCAATCAGGAAATGATGAAATTGGTGATGAAGGTCAAGGTTCATTTGGTGACGTCTTTCCTGAAACACAAGCCTGCCGATATTTACTCGACCGCTAGAGGTCGCTAAACTTTAAAACGTAAAAGGTGGTCATAATTCGGTGCTGGTACAAACGACCTATGTGGTCGTTTTTCGGAGGAGGACAGTCTCTAAGTTTTTCAATCATAGCAAACAGAGTGCGAGAATTGTTGACATTCTTGTTAATCATTTCAGATAAATGCAGCTCTCTGGCCTTGCACAGCTCATTGTTATAGTTATGCAGGCTTTGTTTGTACAGCTCATAGTGAATTTGAAGTTTATTTTTCAGCCATTTCCGCTCAGCTTTTCTGCATTCTCTTTTTAGGCTGGTAACCACAGTGGTGTTTCTCCATGGTGTTTTCTGTTTGCTCAAGTTGCTCTTGATTCTTATCGGTGCAACAGCATCCATTACATTAAAGACTTTCAGATTGAAATTATCCAGGAGTCCATCAACTGACTCTGCACTGGTTGTTGGTAACATGGCTATGGCCTCCACAAACTTAGCACTTGTTCTTTCATTAATGTACCTCTTTCTAACCGAGGAGCAGGTTGGTTGGACATTCTGAGTGATCAGTTAATCAAACAAAATACAAAAATGGTCAGACAAGGCCGAGTTAGTGACCGCAACATAAGAAATATCAACACCCTGAAATAACCAGGTCCAGAATGTGACCTCGAACGTGGGTCGGTTCTTTGACATGCTGCCACAAACCAAACATCCAATATGGAAGAAAATTCCTTGACATTACCATCCGTCATGTTATCTATGTGAATGTTAAAATCCCCAGTTAAGATGAAATGGTTAAAATCAGTAGAGATAACCGACAATAATTCAGAAAATTCATCAATAAAATTTACACAATGTCCTGGACGTCTGTAGATGATTAGAAATAGGATTTTAGGAATGCCCCTTAAAATAAAACTAAGATATTCAAAAGAAGTAAAATCACCAAATGAAATTTCTTTACACTGGAATGAATCTTTAAATAAGGCAGCTTCTCCTCCCCCTTTCCTCCCGTTTCGACATTTATTCATAAAACTAAAATGAGGGGGTGCTGTTTCATTAAGAACTGTAGCACTTGTGTCTTCTGTTAACCATGTTTCTGTCAGAAAAAGAAAATCTAAACTGTGAGAAATGATGAAGTCATTAACTAACAGTGACTTGTTGGACAGAGATCTAACATTTAGTACAGCTAGTTTTATGAAGTTTACACTGGTCTCTGTTGTGTTCTGAGTTATACAAGGTACAGTTAACAGATTAGATCGATTCACCCCACAAACTGACCTTGTTTGATTCTTTATTTTACTAACACAGGAGTCCTACTGGGTCCAGGCTTGATCTCAGAACAGCTGTCAGTAGTAGCAAAACTACAGCAAGGACCCTGAACGCATCATGGCATGTTATCTTTGTTGTGAATTCTGCTGCTCTGGGACCCTCCTCCCATGCCCTGCTCGGTCAGGACAGATGATCTAATAGGAGGATGAGGAGGGGGAGCCCTGTATTTCTTGGTAGATGGTGGTTGCTGGGGGTTCAGACCGGGATAGAGATATTCTTTGAAGACCTTGGGTGATGTGGAGAAGAGGGTCTGCTGAGGGGGGAGAGCTGGCAGTTGATCGCTTCTCTGCTGTGTCCTTCGCTCTTATCTGTACACTCATGTTTGGGTTTGCCGTCCCAACAGCATGACGCAAGTGTGCACCAAGTAATCTGCATCCAGTTAGATTTGGATGCTCACCATCAGGTCTGAATCGCTCCTTACAGTTCCAAAAGATATTGAAGTTATCAATGAACTTTATCCCATGGGTGATACATGCGTTCGATAACCATGTGTTCAGGCCAAGAAGTCTACTGAAAAGTTCAATTCCTTTACCCGCTGTAGGAATGGGTCCTGAAATGTAAACATGGTGCTCCAAACTGACACAGTCTCTCCAACAGCAGAGAAAAGTCTTTCTTCAGGATCTCAGAGCCAATTTTCCTCCTCAGAATATCAAAAGACCCTGTGTGGACAATAATCTTCATACCATCTGGATGTGAAGACAGAAAGGTCGGCAACATCTCTGTCAGTTCCCTGACTGATGTATCAAAAAGTGTTAGATTTTCCGTCTTTGCCATCCTCACATGCTGTTATAGAGTCATCAAATCAGAATTGTGTCTATTTGTTTTTGTGTGGAGGCGCCGATAGCTTCTCTAGTCCTCCTGGTTGTGGAGTTTTGGCATCTCCTCCTGGTCTGGTTAGCCCTGGGCTGAGTTTTAGGGCTATTTCTTGAATTTTGATATATCCTTGCATTACATTCATCATCATTTATTTTAATATGACTCAACACATCATATTTACTATGCAGTGAGACTTCAGGTGGTGGAGTGAGTGCTGGAGCTTTAAATTTCTTGCTGGATTTACCTCTGCGACGTACAACATCAGACCAGGTTCTGGCCGGGGTTGATGACTTTGGTCTGGCACCAACACTGTTCCAGTAGGAGAGATCAGTCTGATGGTCCGGTTTGGGATTTTCCTCAGCTATTCCAATGTCATTTGAACACATCCAGGGAAGTGTATCAGCCAGGTCTGTAGCGGGAGGCTCCACATTCGACATGCGTTCACGTATGAAGATGTGACTCAATCCATTTGACAACTCAGTAGCTTGTATAGAAGCTACAACAGAGTCAATAAATTCTTCATTCACACGAATGTCTTGCAGTGTTTCAATCCTCTTCTCCAGCTGTGTTATCCTCAAAGAAAGTTGTTCACACTCAGTGCAGCTCACTGATACTGCAGGGTTAGGAGACATCATTCCACTAGTTCCGATGGCATTTCCTAAATTCCTAAATTTCTTGCCGGTAAAGATAAGAAAAAAGAAGAAAAAAAAAAGAAGAAAAATGCAAGCAGAAAGGAGAGTAGAGCAGGAAGCGTCCGCACGGCAGCAAAGCAGCAAGCACTATTTAATGGCCATGCTTTGCACGGAGCCCAAGAGAAAGAGAAGAGGTGAGATATGGACCCATTTTCTTTTCGCTATATTGAAGGAAAAAAGAAAAAAAAAACAAACAAACAAACAAAAAAAAAAAAAAAACGTATACTTGATCAAAGTAAGGGAAGGAATCTGGTCTGGAAATGTAGCAGGAAAAACACAACAAATCTGAAGAGACACATCGCAGTTTACCATAAAGACACTATGGTAAGTTAACAAAACGTTTGGTGGTGGTTGTTTATATCGTAACATTAAACCACTGGCTGTAATGTTCCAACAATAATGTTAAACCAACCGCAAACTAATGCTGGCTAACTTACTAGCTTTGCAGCTTGTAGCAATAGTAGACACTTGATGGAATTGTGTGTAAAGTTGAAATTATGGTAACTTAGATACATTATACTGGTGCGACAACTATGTTTTCAGTTGGATTGCAAGTTTAATTAAAGCAGACAGAAATATGAGTTAATATAAGGGCTGCAAGTGAACTATAGTTACCAGAAAACACTTGGGCAGCTACACATGGATGCAAACTAGAAACTAAAACATACTAAAACAATTCATCTAGGTAAAATAAAATAATACACTACACTTTATTCAAGACAACTTCAACCTACATTTTCATACATGAACTAGCCTAAATGTGGTATTAAAGTAAGTAAAATTGTCCGTGTTTTTAATGTCTGGGGTCGCCAGAGTTTTGTGATATCAAAACGGGGTTCCAAGCTAAAAAAGGTTGGGAACCACAGCTCTAGGAGTTTGCATCACAGTGCGTTTATTTGGTGACATAAAATACTGTTCTGTTTGTCTTCAGGTTACCATCACAAGGACATTTGAATTGGCATCAATATTAATATAAATAAATGCATGCAAACATAAAACTGCCTGCAATTATGTCTGCACATAATGGGATAGTTATGTTTTAAGTATGAGTTTTAAATGGATTGTTAAATGTAGTTTAACAATGTTAAACTTCATTTAACAATGTTCTACTAACTAATAACAATGTAATATACTACTAACAATGTTCAATATAATCTGCTGACACAAAAAGTCAATTGTAAAAGGATGAGAAGTTGTCGACATATGGAATGTTGGTGGAGTTGCAGAAACCTTTAAGCCAGATATGGAGCTGCTGAAGGCGGCAAATTGTGACATCTCTAAAACAGGGGGAGGGCAGTGGTTTGGAATATATGCATTGTTTGTTTAAATGTTTAATGCTGTAGATGAGGCGGATGAAATGTTTTTTACGGGTCTCTGACTGCTGTAGTTGCATATCGTTTGTACCAGCATGGACAATAAATGTGGAAACAGAGGGGTGTTGATGGGAGAGCATGTGGGTGGAGTCAGTAATGTCCTTAACAAGTGCACCTAGGTAACAGAAAGTGCAGCACCTGTTGACTCAGATATGCCTGACCATAGATGATCCGATCATAAACACATCTGAGCTTTGGCTATTTGACCTGGTTCTGACAGTTGACACATTCCAGTCAGCAACGAAATACGTTCTGGAGACCCCGCAGCAACAGCAGAAAAGGACATGGTCTCTAGAGTCGAGGTTCCTGCTGCAGGGACCAGGCGAGAGGGGCAGGCGGTCCTTGCGGTGGATATCCTTGCTGCAGGGGATGCAGCAGAGGCAGGTGCAGCAGAGGAGGACACAGTCTTCGCCATGGAGGTTCCTGCTGTAGGTGCCACTGGTGGAGATCCCTGCAGTGGGTGCAGAGGAAGATGTTCTTGTATCCCCTGCCGATGAACGTTCCCAGGCAGAGCAATGCCATTTTCCGGAGTGTTCACTCATCGCGTCTCTGATGAGCTGCCGACGTTTTGCTGATGACGACCACTGGGAGCACCAGGACTCTCCAGCGCAGATGGAAACAGTGGTCGGTCGCTTGCTGCTTGGCACCGAGTCTGCACTTCGGGTGGCCTCCAGATCACAGCTGGGCGACAGGGTGGTTAACCCCCGGTTGGACACAAATGCTGACAGGGCATTAAAGCAGTTTGAAAGGACAAGGTTGCCATAGTCCGAGGCCCTCTTCCTCCGGCAAACAACTTCAGACCAGAGTGGGCTTTTGGATGTTGAGCCTCAGAGGCCAAGGCGATGTGTTCTGGTCCCAAGGTATTGTGTCCTAGACAGCCGCCTTCAGTGAGGCAATATGCATTGAGTGTTGCTGGTGGGCAAAGTCCAGCAGGCTATCACGCAGTTTGTTCTTGGACCTCAGTTCATCAGAAAGTTTATGGATGTCCTCTTTAAGGTTAGTGGTCTGCCTGTCCGTGTTTGAATGATCCAGGTCATCAGCGGTAGACAGCAATGGAAGCATTTTGTCTCTACCGGTGTTTAGAGACATGGATTTTAGGTGTAAAATTTTAAAACGGCTTCAATAAAAGCTATGATAAAAAAAATCTGATTTCATTCTACTTTCATACCAGGGGCCTAATTTATCAAGCTTGGTTAGGAACAAAAGCTGGCATACGGCAAATATAGTCAACTTTTTGGATTAATGAAAACCAAACTTGGCGGGAAAATGTTCCTACCTCCACGTAAACTCTGACCCAGGTGTATGCACAGAATCTAGCAAAACGGGAAATGGCAACACCAACGGTCCAGAATAAAATTGAGGAAATTATGTGAAATGTGAGCCATTTGTGCACAATCCACTATTACCTTTCATACCACATGTTAGATATTAAAGCTTTTTGCAGAAATGAATAAAACACAGTTCATATTAAGTCTCCTAAGTGTGCATGCTCGAGAGGGAGGGGGGGGGGGGGGGGGGGGGGGGGGGGGGGGCATGAGGAAAATAGGAAAAAAGGAGATGATATTAATAAGAACCTCAAATAATAAAATATGTTCTGTCATTGTGAAACAAAACTTCCTTGTTATAAAATCCATCCAGCTAAATAAGGTGACAGTTTGCTGCCAGCATGTAGCAGACAGTGTGAAAAGTAGCTTTGGTCCTTCATTCCAACAGAGCAGGATGCACACTGGAGGCTGGAGGTCTAGAAGCAACGCTCATAAAACACACAAGAGATGGATTTCCTTTTATTTATTTATTCTTACACAATGTAATTACTTGTTATTCCAGTTTCTATCCAGATGGTCTTTTTTTCCCACAACTCCTTGTCCACCTGGTTAATAGCGGTGATTGTGTCCCTCTGCACCGCCCACCCAGCTGGAGCACCCAGCAGCTAGAAAGAAATATTATTTAAAACTGCTACCAATCTCAGATGTATCTGTACATATTTATTTTATAAATTAAAACAAATGACTAAATTACTGGCATCAGTACTGTCTACCAGATGCTTTTCTCCAAAGCGATTCACCCATGTGGGATTCGTACTTCGGTCTCATACATGGCAGACTGACGCTTTACTGGCTGAGATATCCAGCTGTATGTTCCGATCCCTCTGGCGTGTCTTGTGTTCTGACAATGCGATGACAGCATCTGCCACCTGCTGCCACTATTCTGCCTTTCTGACACCAATAATGCCCATGTCGTGCCTACCAATTAAAAATTTTTGTTTTTCAACGCAGTCCATCAGGATCTCAGTCTCACACCCCGAAAAATTCCATTTTTCTGTCTTTTTCCCTCCCAAGCCATAATGGAAATTATGTGATGAATATGTATCATAGGCGTCCACCCGACCATTTATAGCCACCATGGGTGGGATGTGCTCCCTCACATGCACCAGCTTTAGAGTTGATTCTGATTTCTAAGCGAACACAGGTGTAGGGCGTGCGTGGGCACTCTTTAACAAATCTGAAAATAGAAGCGCGCAGAATTTCCTTTTTGCGCCGCAAACACCACCTGTAGTTTGCTTTGCTACGCACAGTTTGAGAAATTAGGCCCCAGACGAGTGAAATGATGTGGGAAATGAAAAGACTGTGACTGACAGCAGTAAGAACCAGACAGGTGATGTGTGGATCTCCAGATTAAAACAAGACTGATGAGAAAAATCTGACACTTTAGGATTATACTGACTAAGACATGTCAGCCATGTTTCTGTAAGGCTGGAAACTGTAAAGGGGAGGAGGAAGGTCTGATGTTGCTCCTCCTACCTTTCCTCCTCCTACCTCCTACCTATAATCCCTCCTACCTGCCCTCCTCCTACCTGTCCTCCTCATACCTGTCCTCCCTCCATAACAGGTAGAAATGTGACTCATCCCAGGAAGCAGCTCACCTGTGTATCAGTGGAGATTCTTCTTCTTCTTCTTCTCTGAACAAACTGTAAGTGTGAACTTTCCTCTTTGTTTCTGGAATGTTTGGAGAACGTGTTCACTTCTGATTTCAGCTCCAACTTTGATCTCTGCTGTTTGAAGACAAATCTAAATGATGCTCAAAATATTATTTGTTTTTTATGAGTTTTATTTATTTGTTATATTTTATTTATTTATTTGCATTTGTGTTGTGTAAAAATCTGTCAGTATCACCCAAAATACCAAATAAAACAAATAATAATAATTTAGATCTTCCTTCGTGACATGCACTCACTGCCCATATGTGCCTAGACATGCCCTCCTACAGTGAAGTAGGCAGAGACGGTAGTCTTAGTCTGGAAATCGAGGACTGCTGGTTTGGTGAGCAGGTTTTGCAGCAGTAATTGCTTGTGCACGGTGTATTCTTGCAATATGACTGACAAAGAGAAGTGAGCATCCTGTGTGTGTGTGTGTGTGTGTCTGAATTCGTTGGAGGCAGCTTTGGAAATGGGTGACAATGCATTACAAGCTGCAAAAGACAAGAAAAGAGAGAGAGAGAGAAAAAAATAGGATTTTTTGCCCCACTTACTAGCCATCAGTCTTTACCAGGTAAGACAGGGTGTTCCTTTTTGGACTTGGTACATGGCCTCTTGTTTCACTCCTCTCCAACAGAAGGCAGAATGATATGATTAAAGCTTTGGCCATATCAGTCAAACCAGTAATCCGAAAGAAAATCCAAGAGATCAAAATCATTTTGATTCTCATAGATGAAAGCACAGATGCTGCACACACTGAACAGGTTTCTTTTATCAGGTACATGGGTAACATGCAAGGAGCGCTTACTTCAGGTATGTAATGTGCATGCCACAAGTGGAGATGCTTTTGAAAAAGTAGTGATAGCTCTACTGAAAGAAAATGATCTGAAGTTGTAAAACAACCGGGGTCAAGGGTAAGATCAGACACGGTCCTGGCTAGTTTTGTGCCCTGGGCGAGAACCACCCATCGGCGCCCCCCCACACCCGACTAACCACAACTAATCAACCCCATCAACACCCCGACCCACCCCCCACCGACTGACTGAAAATTATTATTATTATTATGATTTATTTATTATTAAATACAAAAGTTAACAAGTATAGATAAAAGGTAGATAAATAAAATAGAGTTTGTAAACACCAATGTAAATTGCACAAATCCTTCATCACACAAATACAAATGAATAAAATAAAATTAATAAAAAATAGTAATAATGATTAACATAATCTGAATTCAGTGCTCAAACTGTAGCAGATTTTTCAGCCTGGGTCTTTCACCCTGTTTACACCTGGCACACACATCCATGACAAGTCCTGCAAAGATGTGGCTGCAGAGGTAGATGGCTTCTCCTCATCAGACTCCAGGAGCATCTCAAAGAACTGTGTGGCTGCAGAGGGAGGTGACTCTTCATTTTGGCCAGTGGGAGCTGCTCCAAAATATTTCAGAAGTGCCCCTGAATTTACAACGTACTATTGTTTACCAACTTTCCAGACTAACAGGTCCATGTGAACTTGCACTTGTGTTGCAAACACAAACTAGCCTATTGATAAAATTATTCATGTCTCAATTTTTAATAGTTGCTTAAGTAAAGTTAAAAACCAAATTTCTGTGGCTAAGTAGCAACATATCAGCAAGAGGATAAATATTGTATAGGCTACTGTTTCATTACATGCACAATTAACGTCACTCATAGAGACCTGCATACCTTTATTTTTTTAAATGTTTCTCCTCTTCTTCTTTTCCTTCTCTTTCTGGGCACCTGATGGTTTCTTTGGTCTTTTGTCTGTGATACACCCTTGACTCGACTTAACATCATCACCTTTTCCATCCGTCAAACACCCAGCGTCAATATTGACGTCATGTGATGTAAACAAATTCACGTTGATGCAGGCAGATTCGTGTTTTCTTTTTTTTCTTTTTTTTTCTTTTTTTTTACATTTTCACATAACCCAATAAATGTAATAATACATATGTGTTAATTTTATAAATGAAATGCAATTTATTTGGAAGCAGCAGTTTGTGTTGTGTGTGGCCTGAGATCAGGCTCCTCCTTGCTTTTCCTCTGAGAGTGAGATTCAACCTGCTCACAACCTCTGCAGTTGGGGGGTTGATCTTCCGCCCGTCTCCCCCTTGGCTTTTATTCTAACACACACTCACACAACCTGTATACATGACTCTCAGCAGCAAGTTGACACAATAGTAGGGACATCCCAGCCGCCATTAACTTGACATGGAAATGAGTAGAAAACTGGCGATTTTTTTTATTTTTATTTTTTGAGGGCGCTCATGCGCCCCTAAATAGATTACGCCCTAAGCGGTCACCCACCTTGCCCATAGCAAAAACCGTCCCTGGGCATGATGGCGCTGCAATTACATACAAACACTTGAAATGCAGAAGACAATGTTCCCTGATCAGCATCCACTGGAGCTGCAGAAGCTGTAGACCTGTGGTGACCTGCAGAGAAACTGTCCTTCACACTCTGAGAAAGCTCCTCCCAGCTGTCATGCAGTTTCTAGAAGAAATGACAGAGCAAGATCCCCCAGACTTTTCAGCAGGTGATGCAATGATCCTTCTTAAGAGCATCAACTTTGAATTCTTCTTGGGTCGGGAGCTCACCTGTCCAATCTTCCAGATGATGGCTTCTGATGCTTCGCAGCAGAAAGACACAGACCTGTCTGCAGCATACAAAATTATTGATGGGGTTTTTAAGATGCTGGTCCACAGCAGAACAGAGGAAGAGTTTGAGAACATCTACAAACAGGCTACAGAGAAGGCTGCATCAGTGGGCCTGGACCCCCCGGTTGAGATTCTTGGTGAAGCTAGGAGGAGGAAAATGCCAACAAAGTTCATGTTCACTGCCAAAACAGCTACCACTGCCCACACTTTCCCTGTTTTGCAGGACTACTGCCATGTTAAAGTGTATTGTGTTTTTGTGGACACACTGACTTCAAAGATGCTTTAAAGGAGAAGACGACTCCACATGGGAAATACTGGATTCCCAAAGAACTGGAAAACAGCAGAAAACCCAAAAGAGGCCTGCAAGCTGTGAAGAAACTCTGCCAGTTTTAGAACATTGAAGAAGAACTGAAAGTCTGCCATTTATCAAAGTCATGCCCCTTACCAATCAGTGTGACATCTATCTTTTCAGTGGTCAAAGAAAACAATGCATACCTGATTTTCCTTGACTTGACTGAGCTGCTGAAGACATACGGCATGCATCCAGTGTCTACAGCATCTCTGGAATGCTCTTTCTCAAAACTGAAGATGGTGAAAACAAAACTTTGAGCACTTTGCACAGAGATTGTCAGAGCTTCTTTTACTGGCAACAGAGAAGGATATTCCAGTCAACCACAGTGAAGTCATTGACATTTTTAAGAGCATGAGACACAGGAACAGTGTTGTGCCTGAACACGTTCACTGAGCGATCATTCATGAACGCATTCACATTTTGGGTGAACTGAACGAACTCTATTTTTGCCTCTATTTTATTGTGAGTGCGCTCATTCTGGCGTTTGTGAACGCCGTTCTCTATCAGCTGAACTTTGTTCAAGAGAGTGCCAGATTTCCATGGAGCCGTCCAGGCAAAAACAGCCCTGAGGTTCTCTAGCAGGCTTATCTGATAAACCTGCTCAAAACAATGACTTCTAAAAAAAGGTGCTGCAGTGGCTCAACTTAGGATTAGGGGTAAGTTGAACCAAGTCAGTGGGTGAATTGATCCATCTGGGGTCAAACAGACCATCTAAAGTAAACCTGAGCATATTGAGCTAACAATCAGCTTAAGCAGTTTTGAACTTGTGAGAACAAAGCAGCAGTTTTCTTCAAAACCATCCATCAATCCATCCATTTTCTGCCGCTTATCCGGAGTCGGGTCGTGGAGGCAGCTGCCTAAGCAGGGAAACCCAGACTTCTCTTTCCCCGGCCACATTCACCAGGTCATCCGGGGGGATCCCGAGGCCTTCCCAGGCCAGCCGAGAGATGTAGTCCGTCCAGCATGTCCTGGGTCTTCCCTGGGGCCTCCTTCTGTTGGAATGTGCCCAGAACACCAGGGAGGCATCCAGGAGGCATCCTAACCAGATGCCTGAGCCACCTCATCTAGCTCCTCTCAATGCGGAGGAGCAGCAACTCTACTCTGAGCCCCTCCCGGATCACCGAGCTTCTCACCCTATCTCTAAGGGAGAGCCCGGCCACCCTGGGGCGAAAACTGATTTTGGCCGCTTGTATTCGAGATCTTGTTCTTTTGGTCACTACCCACAGCTCGTGACCATAGGTGAGGGTGGGATCATGGATCGACCGGTAAATTCAGCGCTTTTATCTTTTGGCTTAGCTCCTTCACCACGACAGACCGATGCGGCATCCACATCACTATAGACGCTGCACCAATCCACCTGTCGATCTACCACTCCATCCTTCCCTCACTTGTGAACAAGACCCCGAGATACATGAACTCATTCACTTGGGGCAGGACCCTATTGCAGACCCAGAGAGCATTCCCCCCGTTTCCAGCTGAGGACCATGGTCCCGGATTTGGAGGTGCTGATTCACATCCCAGCCGTTTCACACTTAGCTGCGAATCGCTCCTGGGAGAGCTGAAGATCACAGCCCGATGAAGTCATCAAAACCACATCATCTGCAAAGACCAGAGACCCAATCCTGAGGCCACAAAACTGGATCCCCTCAACACCTCAGCTGTGCCTAGAAATTTTGTCCATAAAAGTTATGAACAAAATCTGTGCGAAGGGCAACCATGGCGGAGTCCAACCCGCACTGGAAAGAATTCTGATTTACTACTGGCAATGCGAACCAAGCTCTGAAACTGGTCATACGGGACTGGACAGCTTATACAAGCTGGTTCAGCACTCCATACTCCCAGAGTATGCCCCAGAGGAGTCCCCAGGGGACACGGTCAAATGTCTTCTCCAAGTCCACAAGGCACATGTAGATTAGTTGAGCAAACTCCCATGCCCCCTCAAAGACCCTGAAGTGGGTATAGAGCTGGTCCACTGTTCCACGACTGGGACAAAAACTACACTGCTCCTCCTCAATCTGAGGTTTGACTATCCGACCGACCCTCCTCTCCAGCAGCACTGAATAGACCTTACCAGGGAGACCGAGGAGTGTGATGCCCCTGTAGTCGGAGCACACCATCCGGTCCTTCTTTTGAAGAGGGGGACCACCACCCCAGTCTGCCAGTCGGGGGGAATTGTTCCCGATGTCCATGCGATGCTGCAGAGGCGTGTCAACCAAGACAGCCCTACAGTATCCAGAGCTTTAAGTAATTCTGGGCAGACCTCATCCACTCCCGGGGCCACTGAGGAGCTTTTTAACCACTTCAGCAACGTTAGACCCAGAGATGGGAGAGCCAGCACCAGCTACCCTAGACTCTGCTTTCTCATTGGAAGATGTGTTGGTGGGATTAAAAAGGTCTCTGAAGTACTCCCTTCACCGCCTCACAACATCCCGAGTTGAGGTCAGCAGCCCCCCATCCCGACTGTACACAGTGTTGACGGAGCACTGCTTTTCCCTCCTGAGCCACCAGATGGTGACTTAGCAACCACCGAAGCTGGATTCCGCTTAGCCCGCTGATACCCATCAGTGGCCTCTGGAGTCCCACAGGCCAAAAAGGCCTAATAGGACTCCTTCAGCTTGACGGCATCCCTTACTGCCGATGTTCACCAACGAGTTCGGGGGTTACCACTATGACAGGTACCGATGACCTTATGGCCACAGCTGCGGCTGGCCGCCTCGACAATAGAGGCACGGAACACAGCCCATTCGGACTCAATGTCCCCCGCCTCACCCGGGACATGGTTGAAGCTCTGCCGGAGATGGGAGTTGAAATTCTTTCTGACAAGGGGACTTCGCCAGACTTTTCCAGCAGACCCTCACAACATGCTTGGGTCTGCCAGGCCTGGGGGGGCCTCCCCCACCATCTGAGGCAACTCACCACCAGGTGGTGATCAGTTGACAGCTCCACCCCTCTCTTCACCCGAGTGTCGATACAACTACAAAGTTGATCATCGAACTGCGGCATACTGTGTCCTGGTACCAAGTGCACATGTGGACACTCTTATGCCCGAGCAAGGTGTTCGTTATGGACAGTCCATGAGGAGCACAGAAGTCCAGCAACAAAACACCACTTAGATTCAGATCAGGGGGCCATTCCTCCCAACCACGCCCCCTCGCTGTCTTTGCTCACGTGAGCACTGAAGTCCCCCAGCAGAACGAGGGAGTCCCTGGAAGGAGGGAAGAAGTGCTCTCCAACACTCCCTCCAAGGACTCCAAAAATGGTGGGTACTCTGAACTGCTGTTTGGTGCATAAGCACAAACAACAGTCAGGACCCGTCCCCCCACCGGAAGGCGGGGGGAAGCTACCCTTTCATCCACTGGGGTAAACCCCAATGTACAGGCGCCAAGTCAGGGGGCAATGAGCCTGCCCACACCTGTTCGGCGCCTCTCACTTGGAGCAACTCCAGAATGGAAGAGGGTCCAGCCCCTCTCAAGGACAGTGGTTCCAGAGCCCAAGCCGTGCGTCGAGGCGAGTCCAACTATATCTAGCCAGAACCACTCAACCTCATGCACCAGCTCAGGCTCCTTCCCCACCAGAGAGGTGATATTCCACGTCCCTAGATCTAGCTTTCACAGCTGAGCATCAGACCACCAAGGTCCCTGTTTCTGGCAGCAGCCCAGCTCACACTGCACCCTATCCCTATGGCCCCTCCTGCAGGTGGTGAGCCCAGGCATACATTGAGGCTTGATCCCCTTCAAAACCATTTAACAATTCAATGAAAACAACTATTCAACATTCCAACTGTCAAGGTTGAAGGGGAATATGAACTGTTGCTCCCTCCTTGCAGTTCCTCCAGCCTTTTGAGGTTGAGGTAACTTCTTTAGCACATCACTCCGTGGGAAAGATCCCTCATCCTTTTCCTTGAATGGAAAGGTGGGTTTCTTACCATTAGTGATCCCGCAGATTCTTTTGATAAATCTGAGCACTCAGTTTTTCACTCAAGGCTGTAAACCAAACTAGCGTAGAGGTGGCTTCTGCATTTGGATGCAAATTTCACAATGTCTGAGTCACCAACTACCAGACCTGAGACATTTGGTTCAATTCTCTCATCACTGGAGCTCTTATGCTGTCATCAAATGGGATTGCAATATCACTCTCCTCAGAGCTGCTTTCAACTGCAAGTTTTATCTGGGTATATTTCTTCTTGAGCTTTCCTTGCTCTTCGGTATTTCTTTCTATTTTGCCTTTCTGTCTGTTTTTTCTCTTGTATAGGCAGGTTTGATTGCCTGCTTTTCTGATGTATCAGTCAGGATTGTTGTCTTTTGGCTTATTTGTTTCCTTTTCTTTATTTTTTTTATTTTACCTGTCCTGTCCAGCATCATAGAAAGCCGAATGGCAGTATGCTTGCTGTTTTGTGCTGAATAAATTTGTTTTGCCAAGGGGATGCTTATGGATATAACACACCTCTAGATAATCTGAGTAATTAATTAATTTATTTATTTACTATTATTCTTTTGAAGTATGGAATCTATGTAATCTTGTTCGACCTGACTGGAGGGGCAGAGTAAGAAAGAAGACAGCAAAAAAGAAGAAGAAGAAAAAAAAAAGAAAAAAGGAAAGGGAAAGCAGAGAGAAGAAAGAGGATACATAAACACTACAGATTGAAGGCAACGACTCTTCAATCCAACTTGGAACCAGACAACAGACTGCTACCCTTGTACAGAAAAACACCAGAAAATTTCCTATGGTTTTTACAGAAAAACAGAGCTGACAGTAATCAAGAGTTCCTAAATAATAACCAAATCAAAAGATATAAAAAAATATATCATAAATGTATCACAACAACAACAAAAGTACCAGATACACACTCACAGAGAAAAAAGAAAAAAATATCTCCTACTGTATAAACCCACATGACATAAGGAGGAATGAGGAGTGATCAGTAATGAGGAGTAAGGAGTGAAATCGTGCAAATGCGACCACGCCTCCACAGAGGCTAGAGACAGACTAGAGACAGACTAGGGCAGCCCAGAGACCCAGGTCATCACCAGCATTTCTCTCTTTTGCGACTGATTTATTAGACTTTCCACCCTTGACATCATTGGCTGCTCTCTCCATCTCTTCAAGGGTCTTTGCACCCCAGCTTATTTTCCTCTAGTAGGTTCTTGGCATGATACTTTTCTACAATGATTAACATATGACAAAACACCAAACCAGTTGAGTATACCCAAATGAAATATCATTTTACATGTCAGAGACTTAACTGAATTTCAGTACTTATGGAGGGCTTAATTTACCCCATAGTCTTTCCTTTTGCCCCATAGCCACCATTTTAGAAAAAAACAGACAAGCTTATAAATTTAAGCTAATCTTTAGTGAAGTGATTTTCATGATTTTATGGGTTTGCAAGTCACGAACATGTATGATATATAACTTGTTAGTCAATATGTTGTCATTATGTCATCTGACAGAAAATTTACTTTGAGAAGTAAATGTGTAAAAAAAATACTTATCTTTTCTCCCACGTGATTTTCTGCATCACAGCAAAATAGAAAAATTAGGTGTGACCTGAATTATGGTCACATGACAAAACATGTGCAAGGTTACCTAGATACAAGAGGTGGCTCAGCTTAACTCATTCTCCCCTAACTGTGATGTGTAACAAACACAGACAGACACAGGCACAAAAACAAAGCTGTAAAATTATTTAATTTTTGTACCTCCAGTTCTATTAAAAGTGAAAACCAAGGACTCCAGGAAGAGTAGCCAAAGGTAAACAGTCCAGTGTCTATTGCTAATCTAAACTATGACTGTACTGCCAGGCACAACTCCAACATCATCCTCAAATTTGTCGATGACGCCACCATCTTAGGCCTCATCACCAACAACGACGAGAGCACCTACAGAGATGGAGTGAAATCAGCTGTTTTCAGGAAAGTAACCTTTCTCTAAACATAGGCAAAGCTAAGGAGATGATAGTGGACGTCAGGACACACCGTGTAGACCAGCACCCTCCCATCTACATCAACAACACTGAGGTGGAGCAGGTCAGCAGCTTCAAGTTCCTCGGCATACACATCGCTGAGAATTTGTCCTGGACACTACATACAGACAGACTCTATTTCCAAAGGCGACAGAGTCACCAGCTTGATCTTGGAAACATGAAACATAGGGTGGCCGAAGGGACCCAAGCCTCCCTTTCCTGAACCTGGAACACTGGAGGCTGGTAACCGTAGACCACGTAGAATGGGGACAATATGGTGGCACTGGAAGGCAAAGGGTTTAAGGCAATTTCCACACATGACATGTTCTTGGACCACAAAGGAGGATCCTACTCACACAACATGCGCAGTTTAGTCTCCACCTCCTGATTGACCCTCTCCGTCTGTCCATCTGGGGATGGAACCCAGAGGACAGGTCCACCTTGATTCCCAGGAGGGCGCAGAACTCCCTCCAAAATTGGGAGACAAACTGGGGACCCTGATCAGAGACAATACTGACCAGAAATCCATGGAGGCAGAATACTTCTTTTGAGACGATGAGCCCAAGTTCCTTTGATGTGGGCAGTTTAGGGAGTGGAGCCAGATGAGATCTTGGAGTCTACAATGGTGAGCAGAACAGTGAAATAGTTAGAACGAGGAAGACCAGTAATAAAATCCATGGAAATATGTGACCAGGGCCGATTAGGAATGGGCAATGGGTGTAGCAGCCCCATAGGCGGACAACGAGAGGATTTTGCCTGGCAGCAGTGCCAACAGGCCATCACATAGTCCTTGACATCTTTAACCAGTGCGCCCCACCAGTGTGCCTCACCGAAACCGATCACAAACTGCAAATAACGTCTTGCTGATCCCCGGATGACAATACAGGCAAGCGTTATGGCAGAAGGACAGGACATCAGAGACCAGATGCCCAGGAACAAAAAGGTGGTCTCTGGGACATCGTGCCGGTACCGGGTGTTGCTGATGTAAATCCATCACTAACCGCTCAATCTCGATCCTGTTCAAGGATTGCGAAAGGGCAGCAGGATGTATTCAGGTTGATCCTTAACGTGGTCGTCCTCAGGGGAATCGTGGATCTGAGACAGGGGATCCGGCTTCACATTCTTGCTCCCCAGCCTGTAAGATAGGGAGAAATTAAACTGGCCAAAAAACATAGCCCACCTGGCTTGTCTGGGGTTTAGGCGTTTAGCCATATGGAAGTGCTCCAAGTTTTTATAGTCGGTCAAGACAATGAATGGTTTGGCAGCCCCTTCCAACCAATGCCACCATTCCTCAAGAGCCAATTTAACAGCCAATAGCTCCCGGTTGCCCACATCGTAGTTGTGCTCTGAGGAATACAGACTTTAAGAATAAAAAGCACATGGGTGAATCTTGTTGTCAGCGTACCTTTGGCTGAGAACTACCCCTATGCCAGTGTTAGATGTGTCAACCTCCACAATGGATTGCCGGGATGTATCTGGGGAGAAAAGTACAGGGGCGGTGGTGAATAGCGTCTTAAGATGTTGAAACACGCTCTCCTGTTCTGACCAGGTGAATCAGTTTTTGGCGGATGTGAGAGCATGTAATGGAGAAGTGATGGAGCTGAAATCCCGGACGAAATGCCTATAAAAGTTAACGAATCCAAGGAAGCATTGCAGTTGTTTGCGATTAAGTGGCGTTAGCCAATTGGCAACTGCTTCTACCTAGGCTGGGTCAATGGATACACCGTTCAGGGAGATTATGTGCCCGAGAAACGAGGTTGATCGACAGTGGAATTCACATTTCTCTGCTTTAACATATAAATTGGTCTGTAACAGTCTAAGTAATATGGCGCGGACATGTTCCTGATGGGTCGTTCAGTAGCGCCTGGAAGACAGCTGGGCCGTTGGATAACCCAAACGGCATAAGGAGGTATTCATAATGCCCTGTGGGCGTGTTAAATGCGGTTTTCCATTCGTTCCTTTCCTTGATGCAAACAAGATAAATAGCGTTTCTAAGTTCCAGTTTGATGAAGAACGTGGCCCCCAGGATCTGGTCGAAGGCGGTATTCATGAGAGGCAGGGGATAACGATTCTTCACCGTTATGTCTCCTATTGTCAATGCAGGGTCGTAAGGAACCGCCTTTCTTTTCTACGAAAAAGAATCCGGCTCCTGCCGGGGATGAGGAAGGACAAATAATCCCTGCTTTAAGGGATTCCTCTATGTACGTAGTCATAGCCTGGTTCTCTGGGCTGGACAAGGAATACAACTGTCCTCTCGGAGGGAACGTTCCTGGTAACAGATCAATGGAGCAGTGATAAGGGTGGTGAGGTGGAAGAGACTTGGCATGGTGCTTGTTAAAGACCTCCCTGAGGTTGTGGTAAACTGGGGGAACTTCAGCCAGATTAGGGTAATCATCAATCCCACACCTGGAGTTCCTGGGCACTGAAGCTGCGGTACGGAGGCAGGTGGATGAACAGTCTGGTGACCATCCCAATATCTCTTTACGGATCCAGTCTATGTGTGGGTTATGCTTAGCCAGCCATGAGGCTCTGAGCATGACTGGAACCTCTGGTGAGTGTATTAATAGAAAAGAGACAAATTCGTAATGACTGCCTCCAATAACCATCATCAGGGGAACAGTCTCTTGGGTTATGCGGTGTAAGACATGCCCATCTAATGCTATCACCTTTACGGTCTTGGATGTAGCTCGAGTTGCAAGATTCAGTTCCTGAGCTAGCCCGATGTCTAGGAATTCTGTGTCAGCCCCTGAGTCAATGAATACAGACACAGATCTTGTCATGTTTTTCAATGTTAATTGTGCTGTGATGGAAAACATACCCGAGGTCTCCAATGACTGCCGTTGACTCAGTAGGTGCCTCGTATCTCCTACTGGGTCCGGTCTTTATACTGGACACCAGTGAGCGATGTGCCCCATCCCGCCACAGTAAAAACACAGTCCTCCCTTGTATCGCCTTTCTTTCTCTGTGGGGGATAGACGGGTCCGACCAAGCTGCTTAGGTTCCCCGACCTTTGAGAAGGAGGATGAACCGGAAGCGGAAGTGGACGGGTCACGTGCTGGCTTGCTGCAGGTCTCGGGTTGGCGATTCCAGCGAAAAAACTTCCTTTCCCCTTGCCACTCCTGTAGCCAGAGATCGATCCGCGTGGCAAGGACCTCCAATTTGGCAAGGTTCTTGGGAGCATCCCGGGTGGCCAGCTCATACTTTATCTCCTCCTCCAATCCCTGGTAGAAGGCATCGCACAAAGCTGAGTCATTCCAGGAGCTTTCTGCAGAGCGTGAAAATCAATTATTTATTCAGTCACACGTTACTTACCTTGTCTCATGGTCAGAAGTCTGCGTGCTGCTTCTCTCTCAGGTAACACTGGATTAAAAACCTGAATGAGGGCTGAAAAAAAGTCTCTGAAAGACTAACAGATTGCTGAGTCATTCTGTCACTCCGGCGTGCCCCAAACCATCGCTTTCCTTATAACAGGGAAATCATATAGGCAACCTTAGCCTGATCTGAGGGGAACAATGATGGCTGAAGTTCAAACTGGATCTCACATTGGGTCACAAAAGGACGACACTTAGAACATTGCCCTGTGAATACCTCTGGTGGAGCGAGGCGTGGTTCTGGGAATGGCCGAGTCTGATGCATGGAGGTAACTGTGGAGGAGTGAGATGTCGAAATGTCGGAAACACCTGGGGATGTGGTGAGGTTAGTCATCATGGCTAAAAATGTCTTGCATATTGGCTTCCAGCTTGGTGATTGATGTCTCGACATAAGAACGCCATTCGTGTGCGGGCGACGGTGCCATGTTGGCCAGATGGTACTGTAATGATCGTTTCAGGAAGACCCGGGAATTCAGCCCACACACGGCAATGAGTTTAAACAGTTTATTTGACACTGGCAGGAAGGGAGCAGGTTAACGGCAGGCACAGCAACCAGGTCCAGGAAGTGGGGCTAGGCAGAAAGGGGAGGTCGGTCCAGAAAGAGGTCAAATCCAGGTAGGCAGAGATCAGGAAAGTCCGGCAGGGATCATTTAACGGGGAGTCCGTGAGTGGCAGCATGGTCGGCAACAGAGATCTAGAAAAAGACAATGACTACTACAGGGTATCTCACAGGGAAGGTAAATGACCATCTGGCAGGGAAGCAGACACTGAGGAGGGAATATATAGGGTGATGAACAGGTGAGGAGAGTGAGTGCTGATGAGACCCAGGTGGAGCAGATGAGCCTGATTGCGTGAGCTGCAGGTGATGCAGGCCAGCCCTCATTAAACATCCTATGTCTTAAATGAATGCACAGCTTGAATCATGGCTGTGTGGATATAGGCTGTACCTCCACTCCACCTTCAGTCTCGTCCCCCTAAAGTTCCCCTTTAGTTACAAATGATCAACTTGTTCTGTTTAATTTAGACAGTGAGCCTTGACTGCAGCTTCTCTTAGCAAAGAGTCTCCTACAAACAATCAGCAGCACGACCAGGTCACAGTGAGACATTTTTAATGTTATCACGATCACCCTTGTTTGCAAGGCTGCTGTGGTCCATGTTCATTCAGGGAATTTGTTCTTTTGTTGTTTTAAACCAAAATTGAAAAATAGAAAAGCAGAAGCAATTTTCTTTAGTATTCCCAGAATCAAAAGGAGAAAAACGAAAAAAAAAACAAAGAAAACCTGGCCGTTTTTTTTTATTTTTTATTTTGGCAATTCTTTTTTAATTATTTTTCCTTCAGAATTGAAAAATGAACAGATATTAACAGGTGACCCGGAAGTCAGAATAAAAAAAAGCAAGACACATAGCACTATGTTAGTTCATTGGATAACATTAAAATGTACATACATAAATAACTGGTTCATATAAAACATTTTTAAAACATTATTTTGGGCAGACAGTGAACCCAAGGTAAAGAAAAAAAAAAGGTATAAATTTGAAAGCCTAGTGGATAACAAGTAACCAGGATTACAACAGATTTATTCTAAATTTATTTTTTTCACTGTTTTGTAAAATAACGCAGTTTCGGAATTTTGATAAAGAATACATTTTGTTGTGTTTTTTTTGTTTGTTTGTTTGTTTGTTTGTTTTTTTGTTGTTTTTTTTTTTTGTTGTTTTTTTGGTATGTTTTGTTCACAGTATTTTATGGTTAACAGATCTCTTTACGTTTTACAGCATCTCACTGTTTCCAGATTTGTTTTCATGAGCTACTTAGTTTTTTTTACACACCCATAATAATAATATTAATTTAGAACTTTGGAAAGTTCTTGTTTGTATTTGTTATGAAAATGTGAATAGTTATTCTGCATATTATGGTCCTCTTTGTTTTGGAAATAGTTTCATCATCATGGCCTGTGCTGGTCTGCAGCTCCATCCTCCATCTAGTGTCCTGATAGAAGTCCAGCAGCTGAAGGCAGCTTCCTCTTCCTCACTGCTGTCTGACTGCATCCATCTGACTCTGATATGAAGCAGAAACTCAGAGCCAATCAGAGGAGGAGCAGCAGATGATGGAAAGGAGGATTTCAGTTGATGTTCAGATGAATGATGTGTGTTTCCTCTGCAGGTGAAGGTAGAAAGTGTGTGTGAGCTAATGTGAATCCAGCATCATGGATCAGGACAGAGAGGAGGGAGTCCCTCCCTCTAAAACCACTCAGAGGTGAGATGTCCATCTCTAACTGTCCATCACTCTTCTCCATGTGAGAGATTACAACTCACATGACCAAACATCTGGATTCACAGGAACCAGCCTGGACCTGGATCTGGACCTGGACCTGGACCTGGACCCAGTCCTAGACGTAGGCACAGACTTAGACCTGGACCTGAACCTGAACCTGAACCCAGCTTTGTCTCCATGAAGAGTGACCGATCAAAAGGATGTTTAATTAATTTCCATCTAAGTCGTGGATCTAACAGACAGTAAGTATTTGTCAGTATTAAAATGTAAAAGTTGAAGCTGAACTCTCAGAATCAGGTTTTACTGTGAATCTTCTGATCTGATTCATCACATCTGAACATCCTGCATCCTCCAATAACTCTAGAAGCACAAACAGCTGCAGTTTGATCCTAAATCCAGTCACATCAGTCTGAATTCATCTGGTTCAGTTCTTTCAAACTCAGCTGTGTTTCAAAGCTTCATGTTTCCAGTGTGTGAGGGAGCCTCCTCCTTACTGGTCATACTGGATGTTACATACGAGTCCGTCTCCTCTGAAGTCCACTGATCACATGGAACGTGGAGCTGACACACTTTCTCCACACAGTCTTTGCAGCTGCAGCTGTCTGTGATGCAGCAGATTAAAGTTCAGCTCCAAGGTCTTCATCAGCTGGAGAAAGTCCAGTCAGTTCAGAGATCATTAGCTGTGGAAGCTGCCACACATCTGGTGGCTCTCTTCCCTGAAAACAGCTGAGCAGCTTCCTCAGATCAGCTGTGTCATCAAAGTCTTTCATTTTTGTCTCCTTCTGGTCCGTAAGCCAACGATGAAAGCAGAGACATATCAGCTTCATCAGCTGAGATCTGCTGCAGCTTTCAGGAGAAGATGTGGACATGAAACCAGGCTGGATGAAGAAAGAAGAACATGTTGGTGTCTGAATGAGCTGCTGCTGCTTTTCTGGAACATTCTGGGACATCAGTCTGACTCTGTTGGAGCTTCTAACATCTATGACTTCTAACAGAGTGAGCTGCTTCTTAGATGAAGTCCTAACTTTCCTCCTCCATGGTTCCACCTCCAATAAGCAGCTGCAGCTCCTGGTTTCTGGATCTCTGATCAGACAGCTGGCTGCAGAATCTCTGCAAGAAATCAGGAGGGAATGTTGCAGGAATTTGTCTTCTCACCTGCATCCAGAACATTTCTGGAACATTTCAAGGCTGCAGATCATGTGTGAAAACTGCTTCATTGAACAGCATTAAAGTTCACTTCCAAAGTCAGAAATCTGTGTTTTCTATTTATTTTAGTTCAGCAGAACTTTCCATCAAAATGAGCTCAATCACTTTCCAATGATTCATTCTCTCCACATAGATCTGTTCACATCATCCTGTTAAAGTTCTTTTCTTTCTTTTTAATTCCACTGTTTACCTGCAAACATCAGATGTTCCAGTGTTGCTTGTTTCCAGTGTAGTTTGTCAACTAAAGAGCAGAATTCATCTGATCAACCAGCCAGTAAAGACTTTATCAGAGAATTAGAATGAGTGTGTCAGTATGGTTCCAGACTGAACTGAGGCCTTTCAGAGGCTTTTCATCAGCAGGCTGAGCTGGATGTGGATCTCTGATCAGGCTGGAAGAACTTCTGAGTCTGTCATCAACGTCCATCTGGTCTCTTTGACAGCTCCTCTTCATCAGACATGAGCTCCTCTTCATCAGACATGAGCTCCTCTTCATCAGACATGAGCTCCTCTGAAAACATCTGTTCTGAACTTCAGCAGGTCTATGATGGGTTTTAGGCTGAACTCTGAGATTTAATAACATTTCTGCTTTTCTATCAGGAACGTTAAGAGACTTAAAACTGGACCTGAACCTGGACCCAGCTGTGTGTCCATGAAGAGCAACCGGTCAAAGGGAGATGCAATTAATTTTCATCAAAGTCGTGGATCTAACAGACAGTAAGTAGTTGTCAGTATTAAAACATAAAAGTCGAAGCTGAACTCTCAGAATCAGGTTTTACTTTGTGTTGTGAATCTTTTTACTTCTACAGTTTCTGAGAATCAGGACATTCAGATGGGCTCAAATGTTAAGACGAGTTGGATCAGATGGTTCAACCAGCAAACAGCTGCAGTTTGATCCTAAACCCAGTCAGACCAGTCTGATCCAGTTCTTTCCAAACTCAGACAGCTGGATTTCTCTAAGAATTCAGAAAGCTTCATGTTTCCAGTGTGAACGAGCTGCTCCTTACTGTTCATGCTGTGTGTTACATATGATATCCAGTCCTGACACTATTAGGAAATAACATGCTGCTCCATGTAGAGCTTCTTTTTCTTTTTCTTTTTTTTTTTTTTTTTTTTTCTAACTTGTCCTGTCCAGCATCATAGCAAGCAAAATGATAATCTGGTTGCTGTATCATGCTGAACAAATTTGCTCTGCCAAGGGGAGGCCTATGGGTAAGGCTCCTCTTGATAATCTGATTAATTTTTTTATTTATTTACTTTGAATCATGGAATCAATGTAATCTAGCTGGACCTGACCGATGGGGACAGAAAAAGATGGAAAATAGCAAAAAGAGCAAAAGGGAAAGAAGAAAGGAGACAAAAAGATCACAGAAGGAAACAACCCTTCAATCCACACCATCACCAGACAACAAACTGTTACAGGGTTAGGAACCCTGTACATGAACACACCAGAAAATTTCCTACAACTTTTGCAAAAGCAGAAACACACGCAGAAAAAACAGGGCTGCCAGTCATTAAGAGTTTTTAAATAATAACCAAATCAAAAAGACATAACAGCGACCAGATACTAACTCACAGGAAAAATAAAAAAAAAAAAAAAAAAAATCGCTTAGTATTAAAACCCACTAGACAACTCAGTGACTGTGTCAGCATGCAGAGCATGAGAAAGAAGGAGTGATCAGTGATGAAGAGTGGTGAGTGAGATCATGCAAATGCGACCTCGCCTCCACGGAGGCCAGAGGCAGACCAGGGCCTGGGCCGGGCCCTCAGCAGCAGACCCGGAGCACCAACCCAAGCCACCCCACCACAAAGACGACTCCAGCCCCACCCGAAGGGCGGCAGAGGAGAGCCCCAGCAAGAGCCCCCACGGTCCCGGGGCACAGGCCCCAGTGGGCCAAGATCAGCAGCCGCCGGCCCCACCACCAGGGACCGGCCACCCAGGGCAGCCCAAGCGAAGGGCCCAGGGCCCCAGGAGCCCAGAGGCAGCCGCCCCACCCCCCAAAGGCAGAGGGCCTGCAACATGCCTAGGAGGACCAGGCCCCCCCAGACAACCCTGATTTCTGACATGTCATTCATCAGCGAGCTGCTAGTTAAGAAATAATCTAATCTAGAATAGGAATGGTGAACTGAAGAGAAGAAGGTGTATTCTCTTAGTGTGGGATGGTGAGAGCGCCAAGCATCACAGAGACCAAAATCCTTCATGTACTGTTGAACAGTTTCTGAGGATTTCCAGACTCGATGAGCTCCTGTGGTACTTTGTTTGTCCAGTATAATGTTAAAATCACCTCCTATAATTAGTGTGTTATCTGAGTGACCATAGAGTGAGGCGAAGAGGGAGTGAAAGAAGGGGGGATCATCTACATTTGGACCATATATATTTGCAATACATAACTTAACATTTTTAATAGATAATGTAACTATTATAAATCTGCCTTCTGGATCTATGATTGTATTATCTATGTCAAAATTTAACCTTCTATTAATAAGAGTTGCTACTCCTCTCTGCCTAGAATGATAACAAGATGAATACACGTGTGGAAACTGGGTTGTTGAGAGAAGAGTCTTTTGGAGTAATATTATATCTGCTTTCATTTCTTGCAAACGATTAAAAATTTTTAACCTCTTTTCCCTTGTGCCAGCTCCACGCACATTCCAAGTGACAAATGTGAGTTCGTTCATGAACCAACCACAGAAATGAGGGCTATATGCATATTACTGAAGCCTGTGTGCGTGCATCCCACTGCTTCCCCCCATGAATGTGTATCTGCCAGCTGGTTGTGACAGGGATGTATGTGCGCTTGTGCTAATCTGTACATTCCTGTGAATCATGAAAAGTGCTTATGTGTATATAATATAATGACAAGTGTTAACCGTTTAAGGGTCGGAAAAGAAGAAGTGTAAAGAGTGAAAAGAGCGACAGTGCCAAAGGAAAAAAGTATTATAAAAAAAGCATCTGTGCTGAGAACAGTGTAGTGGAGACGGGCAGTGGATTTGCTGTTAACTAAATTATCTTTTATGGCAGTTTTATGGATATAACATGATCTAGTGGGAAAACAGGAAAATTAAAGCACATACCAAGTCAGTAGAGTCACGTAGTGATGTCCAGTTCACGGTACAGCTGTCCATTAATAAATTATTTATCCACCGCGATGACAGCACGAGCGCCTTCCGTGATGGATTTCTTCCTGATGGGAAACAGGACTCTCCGTCGGTCCAGAATCTCTCTGGGATATTGGTCATTTACTCCAAAGTGTGTTCCCTTCAGTTCGCTGCCCTGGTTCTTCACCTGCTCCTTCTGTTTGACGTTGACAAACTTCTCTACAATGGGTCTTGGTCTACTGGACCCGGGTTTTCCTTCCACCGAGCCGATGGACTCTGTGAAATGGTCTGTACTTATATAGCGCTTTTATCCAAAGCGCTTTACATATACGTCACATTCACCCATTCACACACACATTCACACACTGATGGCGGAAGCTGTCATGCAGGGCGCTAACCCCGACCCATCAGGAGCAAGTAGGGGTTTGGTGTCTTGCTCAGGGACACCTCGACATGAGCGTTCCGGGCCGGGATCGAACCGGCAAACTCAAACGGCTCAAACGCTCATCAAAACTACTGAGTTTCTTATCTATAGAGATCAGAACATCTGTTGAGTCGTTCCCCGGTGGTGAAATAGCTCCAGGTGAATCCTCATTTCGCTGTCTCTTGGACTTGGATGAGGTGGAGGGGGTGGACGTGTTGTTTGGTTTCCCCATGACGATTCTGTCGCAACAACGATCTATAAAATCTGTCAGGCTGGCCAAATCCTCCCAGCTGTCCTCCAGAGTGTACCTTTTAAAGACACTGTTTTCCTACTTATATATATACTTATATACTTAGAATATTTTGATTAGGCTGGCACAAAATACAATTGAATTAAAGTATAAATGTTTGGGCGCGTCTAATTTGAATCTGCCGTCTCCCCGGAACTACGTCACCTACAGCATTAGCGTCACTTACCTGCCACCAGCGTCACTTACCCGAGCTTCTTTTTCTGGCTGACTTTGTGTCTATAACAACTTTAGCTGAATGTGTTGCTGCTTCCAACAAAACCTTTGTTTCCATTTCTTAAACATAGTAAAGCTGCTCTGTGAACATGGAGAAAATAATAGTTTGAACTTGATGTTGAGTTGGTTTAATTGAACATTCAGAGGCAGATTTAAGTTTTTTATTTTATTCTAGAAAACTTCCAAACCTTCCAGGAAACAGAATTCCTGCATGTTCCACATGGAAATCATTTTCCCTAAAACTCCCTTTTTCACAAACTGGTTTTAGACTCTAACAGTTCCTCTCATGGTTCTCCATCTGACATCAGTCAGTCTCATCCAAGCACACACTGGCTGTGGCTGCCTTGCTCCAGGGCACCTCAGCACAGAGCTTCATGAAGGTGTTGGTGAGAGCTTCCTAAAAGCTGAAAGCAGCTTCTCCATGTGACAGAATGTGATGTGATTCTTCCTGATTCCTCCACAGAGTGGACCAGCAGAGCTCAGAGCTTCCCAGTGGTCAGTCTGCCTAGCAGCATCAAACACAGCTGGACTCCATATTTATGGTCTGTACATGTACAACAACTACTTTTCCATCTCTTCTGTCCACATCATCTCCATGCTGACCTTTGTAGACCAGTGGATTGTCAGTGTGTCCAACATGGATCTGATGTTTGGCTCCATGATTTCAGTCTGATTGTGTCCTTCATATCATTTCTCTTCCAGCTGCTGGAGGACAACATGATCACTTTCATGAAGAAGGAGCTGAAGAAGATCCAGAAGCTTTTGAGTCCAGATTACCCAGAACGCTCAGTGTTGGAGGGTGAGGATGAGGAGCAGAGGAAGAGCAGTAGAGAGGCGTTAGTGAAGATCACAGTGGACTTCCTGAGGAGGATGAAGCAGGAGGAGCTGGCTGAGCGTCTGCAGAGCAGTAAGAGGATTTCTCTAAAGATTGAAGCTGCTGGATAAATGACACATTTACTGATGTCTCAACACATGAACATGACATATTCACATCCTCATTCCTCAGAGGCTTCAAATCTTTACTGACTCTTCTTATTTCTTCTTTTCTTTCAGAATATTTTGCTCCAGTTTGTCAACGTAAACTAAAATGTGGTCTGAAGAAGAAGTTCCAGTGTGTGTTTGAGGGGATTGCTAAAGCAGGAAACCCAACCCTTCTGAACCAGATCTACACAGAGCTCTACATCACAGAGGGAAGGACTGCAGAGGTCAATGATGAACATGAGGTCAGACAGATTGAAACAGCATCCAGGAAACCACACAGACCAGAAACAAGCATCAGACAAGAAGACATCTTTAAACTCCCACCTGGAAGAGATGAACCAATCAGAACAGTGATGACAAAGGGAGTGGCTGGCATTGGGAAAACTGTCTTAACACAGAAGTTCACTCTGGACTGGGCTGAAGACAAAGCCAACCAGGACATCCAGTTGACATTTCCACTGACCTTCAGAGAGCTGAATGTGCTGAAAGAGAAAAAGTTCAGCTTGGTGGAACTTGTTCATCACTTCTTTACTGAAACCAAAGAAGCAGGAATCTGCAGCTTTGAAGAGTTCCAGGTTGTCTTCATCTTGGACGGTCTGGATGAGAGTCGACTTCCTTTGGACTTCCACAACAATGAGACCCTGACTGATGTTACAGAGTCCACCTCAGTGGATGTGCTGCTGACTAACCTCATCAGGGGGAAACTGCTTCCCTCTGCTCGCCTCTGGATAACCACACGACCTGCAGCAGCCAATCAGATCCCTCCTGACTGTGTTGGCATGGTGACAGAGGTCAGAGGGTTCACTGACCCACAGAAGGAGGAGTACTTCAGGAAGAGGTTCAGAGATGAGGAGCAGGCCAGCAGGATCATCTCCCACATGAAGACATCACGCAGCCTCCACATCATGTGCCACATCCCAGTCTTCTGCTGGATCACTGCTACAGTTCTGGAGGATGTGCTGGAAACCAGAGAGGGAGGAGAGCTGCCCCAGACCCTGACTGAGATGTACATCCACTTCCTGGTGGTCCAGACCAAAGTCAAGAAGGTCAAGTATGATGGAGGAGCTGAGACAGGTCCACTCTGGAGTCGAAAGAGCAGGAAGATGATTAATTCACTGGGAAAACTGGCTTTTGATCAGCTGCAGAAAGGAAACCTGATCTTCTATGAATCAGATCTGAAAAAGTGTGGCATCGATATCACAGCAGCCTCAGTTTACTCAGGAGTGTTCACACAGATCTTTAAAGAGAAGAGAGGACTGTACCAGGAGAAGGTGTTCAGTTTCGTCCATCTGAGTGTTCAGGAGTTTCTGGCTGCTCTTCATGTCCGTCTGACCTTCATCAACTCTGGAATCAACCTCCTGGAAGAACAAAACAAACTTTCTAAAAAGTCCACAATCATAAAAATTCCAGATTTAGTACATCTCCATCAGAGAGCTGTGGACGAGGCCTTACAGAGTCCAAATGGACACCTGGACTTGTTCCTCCGCTTCTTCCTGGGTCTTTCACTGCAGACCAATCAGAGTCTCCTACAAGGCCTGATGACACAGACAGGAAGTAGCTCACAGACCAATCAGGAAACAGTTTGGTACATCAAGAAGAAGATTAGTGAGAATATGTCTGCAGAGAGAAGCATCAATCTATTCCACTGTCTGAATGAACTGAATGATCGTTCTCTAGAGGAGGAGATCCATCAGTTCCTGAGATCAGGACGTCTCTCCACAGATAAACTGTCTCCTGCTCAGTGGTCAGCTCTGGTCTTCATCTTACTGTCATCAGAAGATCTGGAGGTGTTTGACCTGCAGAAATTTTCTCCTTCAGAGGAGGTTCTTCTGAGGCTGCTGCCGGTGATCAAAGCCTCCAACAAAGCTCTGTAAGTACATTTAAAGGTGATCATAATAAAATTAGAATATTATGGAAAAGTAAAATTAATTTCAGTAACTCCATTCAAAAAGTGAAACTTGTATAATGTAGCCATTTATTCCTCAAAGACTGACATATTTCAAATCTTTATTTCTTTTCATTTATATGATTATAACTGACAACTAATGAAAACACAACAATCAGATGCTAGGGTATCGAAAAAGGGGGGGGGGGGGGGGTTTCTAGGGGCACATGATTGACATCCATCCATCCATCTTCTGTCACTTATCCGGAGTCGGGTCGCGGGGGCAGCTGCCCAAGCAGGGAAACCTAGACTTCCCTCTACTCAGCCACATTAACCAATTCATCCAGAGGGATCCCGAGGCGTTCCGAGGCCAGCCGAGAGATGTAGTCCGTCCAGAGTGTCCTGGGTCTTCCCTGGGGCCTCTTTCCGGTGGGACGTAACCCGGGACACCTCATCAGGGAGGCATCCAGGAGGCATCCTAACCAGATGCCCAAGCCACCTCATCTGGCCCCTCTCGATGTGGAGGAGCAGATACTTTACTCTGAGCCCCTCCCGGATCACCAAGCTTCTATCCCTAAGGGAGAGTCCAGTCACCCTGTGGAGAAAACTCATTTCAGCCGCTTGTATTCGCAATTTTTTTCTTTCAGTCACTACCAATTGTGCCAGAATTGTGTCAAAGGGCGACACCGACAACTTGAACATTATTCTGCTCAACTGTCTTACATTATAAAATTCACAAAATTTTATATAATGAATAGCTGGTACTGGTAATCAGAATAATAAAACTATTCTGTAAATATTTATGTTAGGCTATGTGAACTTGTGGTGCATAGGTCAAATAAGGAAAAAAATAACAATCACTGAATTAGTGCAATTTAATTTTATCATGTAATCTCCACAGACAATAAATAACAACAAACAACGTAACAAGTTTATAGAAATGAAACAATACAACAACTGGAAATGTTTTCCTCCTCATTTTACCTTTTCAGTGAGAATTATCCAGTCTGTACTGGACTTAAACAAGGGCATTTAAATCTGGCTGAATGTCTGATGTGGCTATGGGAAATGGTAAATGGTCTGTATGTATATACTGCTTTACTGTACCTGCAATGATACCCAAAGCACTTTACTACGTTGGCCAACAGGTGCAAACGTGCTGCCAATACAGAAACGTGCTGCATAAATTAAAACCACTGCAAGAAGAAAATGCTGCAAATACACTGACACAATGGAATTACTCTGGGTTTCTAAGGTTTTCACCCGAGAGACAGAAAACTGTGAAAAGAACAGAACTGGTGGAAAGTTTGAGCAGAGCACAGGGAGAGAAAATACATTACCAAAAGTTTTACTATGCTTATGTCAATAACTTAAAACAGCTGATCCTTTCCTAATAGAAGCACGCAAATTGTATTTCTCAGAGTTAATCTCAAATAGCAACAACTCTAGAATATTATTTAAAACAATAAACTTAGTTACTTGCCCTCCTACCCCTCCTATCGATGCCTCTGCTGCAAAATGTGAGCAGTTTCTCATTCATTTTGTTAATAAAATTGCCAACATTAGGAATAACATTCCACCTGCCCCTGGCAACTTTGATATCCCGAACCAAACTGGGTCCTCACTGACACATTTTAAACAAATTTCTTTATCCAATTTAAAGGATCTTATTCAGCATGCAAATCCTACTACCTGCAAATTAGACATTCTGCCCACTAGATTTTTGAGGGACATCTTCGACACCGTGGGTCCCCACATCCTCTCTATTATTAACAGTTCATTGTCATCTGGTTGTGTCCCCCCTGGTCTCAAGAGTGCTGTAGTTCGACCGATTCTAAAAAAAACCCTCACTTAATCCTCTGGACCTGAACAATTTCAGACCTATATCAAATCTGCCTTTTTTAGCCAAACTTTTAGAAAAGACTGTTGCCACCCAGCTGACCGAGCACATGAAAAATAACAACATGTTTGAAAAGTTTCAATCCGGCTTTCGCTCACACCACAGCACCGAAACTGCCCTTATAAAAGTCACCAATGACCTGCTCTTAGCCGCTGATACTGGTCTATGTTCAATTTTAATTTTACTTGATTTAAGTTCAGCATTCGATACAGTTGACCACGCCACTCTGTTAAAGCGTCTCAGAAATTTTATTGGCATTACTGACTCTGCATTATCTTGGTTCTCCTCTTACCTTTCATCCCGGTCATTTTCTGTAGTACTTGGAGAGTTTTCATCTTCCTCTGCCCCCCTATCATATGGTGTTCCACAAGGTTCAATCCTTGGACCTATTTTATTTTCCATTTACATGCTTCCCATAGGTCAAATCATTCAAAACCACAATATAAATTTCCATCTATATGCAGACGACACACAACTATACGTCCCGCTGGCTATGGACGACCCTGAATCATTCACTCCCATTTTTAACTGTCTTTCTGACATAAAGGTCTGGATGTCCCAAAATATTTTAGAACTCAATGAATCAAAAACAGAAATAATTCTATTCGGTCCACCTCAAGTCACTCAAAATCTCTCTTCTCTTGATAGTTTATCCAATCTGGTAAAACCATCTGCCCGTAACCTGGGGGTTATTTTAGATTCACAATTTGATTTTAGCCCTCAGATTACAAAGGTTGTCCAATCTTGTTTTTATCAGATTCGTAACATAGCCAAGATCAAACATTTTATTTCCCAGTCTGACCTGGAAAAGGTGATACACGCACTAATTTCCTCCCGGTTGGACTATTGTAATGCACTATACGCAGGTTTAGGTCTGAAGTTGCTCAGTCGTCTCCAGCTGGTCCAAAACTCTGCAGCAAGACTTTTAACAGGCACTGAAAAACATGAACACATCACCCCTATCTTAGCTTCCTTACATTGGTTACCGGTCAATTTTAGAATTGATTTTAAAATCTTATTAATTACTTTTAAAGCCCTCCATGGTGTAGCCCCCACCTATATTTGTGACATGCTCTCCCCCTATGTCCCGGGTCGGTGCCTGCGCTCCTCAGGTCAGAGCCTTCTGACTGTGCCCCCCTCCCGTCTCCTCACTAGAGGAGACCGGGCCTTCTCAGTCAGAGCTCCTAAATTGTGGAACTCTCTGCCTGAGGAGCTCAGGGTAGCCAACGCTGTAAGTACTTTTAAAACTAAATTAAAAACTTACTTTTATAGAATGGCTTTCTTATTGTGAATTTGTTTTTATTAATTTTATTGTCTCTTTTGAATTCATGTTTTATTGTTTCACCTTTGTGTATGTGTTCTTAAATGCTGTGAAGCACTTTGTAACTTTGTTTCGAAAAGTGCTATACAAATAAAGTTATTATTATTATTATTATTATTAATATTGTACAAGATTGAGGCCAAATGTATTAAATAAATAAATCGATAAAATACGTACCTTGATGTTGTTTCTCTCCCTGCTCTTTGCTCCAACTTCCCACCAGTTCTATTCATCTCATTGTTGTCTCTTGGGTGAAAACGCAACGCAGAGCCTAGAAAAGCAGAGCACTTCCGTTGTGTCAGTGAATTTGCAGCGTTTTCTCCTTGCAGTTGTTTTAATTTTTTTTATTTTTTATTTAACCAGGTTAAAATGTTTGAGAACCAGTTCTCATTTGCAAACATATGCAGCGCATTTCTGTATTTGCAATGCGTTTACACCTGTTGGCCACTGTACTTTACATTATACATCACATTCACCCATTCACACACAGATGGCAGACGCTGCCATGCAAAGCGTCACCCATGACCCATCAGGTTTAATATTAGGGTTTGGTGTCTTGCTCAGGGACACCTCGACATGAGCTCGACAGGCTGAGGATCGAACCGGCAACCCTTAAGATACAAGACGACCACTCTACCCACTGATCCACACTGCCCCACTATGTGATCCTGCATTCTCCAAAAAAGGCCAACATTTTTTCCCAGTCAGATGTGGACAACCATCTGATGTCACACCTGCCAGATTGTCCCATTTCAGTCATAACTTGTCTAAACATGTATTTACCTCTGTGAATAAGTGATTACCAGTGCTTGTCCCTTTCATTGACCGGATGGCTGCCAGCTCCTCTGTGACTTGCAAGTCTGCAGTTATTCCACATAAGAAGATGAGAAGCTGGGCGGTGTCACGCACATTACAGCTCTCATCCAAAGCCAAAGAAAAACAGCCAAAGTCTGCAGCTCTGCTCTTCAGCTGAAGCTCCAATTTTCCAGCATGTCCTCAACCCGCCTCGTCACAGTGTGTCAGGAGAGTGACACAAGCGCATCCTTTTTCTATCAGTGCAACACAGTCCAATAAGCACTACATAATAAACTCTCAGTCAGAAAAGACCTTACTTTTTCTGGCAAGAAAAGTAAGGTATGTGAGAAATTACATAACTTGTCCTAACGGCTGCATCTCTGGTGGTGTGAAGTTCAGTAAAAAGTCTTTGTTGGGTTGCAGTTTGGCTAGCAACGCATCAGACACCCTTGTATGCTCTTTTTCAGACAGATTTTTGTATTTATCCTAATGTTTGGCCGTTTAGTGGCAGTTCAAATTGTAATCTTTTAACACAGCAACCTGTGTACCACAAATCAAGCATAAAGCTTAACCTTTAATTTCTGTGAAGAAGTGCATGTCTTGTTAAAAACATAACATTCGTTATCAACTTCTCTCTTTTTAGCATGAGCTGACATCTGGCTAGCATCAGTTGTTGCTATTCACCTTCATTCAGAGATTGCATCACGCACATATGTCAATACGGAAGTAACGTAACGCTTTTCAAAATAAAAGCAGCACAGTTATATTGCATGCACAACATAGATATTTTTATAATCTATCTATGTTGTAATTTATGATTGGCCTCACGCGGGCTGGACAGGGCCAGATGTGGTCCATGGGCTGTAATATGCCCAGGTCTGGCCTACAGTCTTAGCATTAGCTATGCTAATGTGAAAGCTAATATTCCTGCAAAACAAACTACATATGGATGTTTTACTTTTATACTCTGGCTTCACACTGCTGCATGTCGTCATATTTTTATTTTGTGTTTCTCTAATGTTGTGACTGCATCACTTCCATCTTTAAATATAACACAGTTTGTTGCACATTTAAAAAGCAAAGAAATCAGATGTGTGTGTTGTAGGTTTTAAGAATTTATTCACCACCTGAAAATAATCATCAAGAAGCGAGAGTGTTCAAAAACCCACTTTTTAAAAGAAGGCAAAAACACCAGAGATTGAGTAGAATAGACAATTCTTTGTTTAGTCAGTAATCAGAAAACAATACATATCTCTCAAGAGGAGGTCTGGTTAGCCTTAGCTGCTGATCTCTAATATATAAGGTGTCGAGTCCTCAGGTTCAGCCAAAAAAGATCCGCCTATTTTAACTACCCCCCCCCCCCCCCTTTTATACTGTCACAATATTTGTGAGTATGTGCGTGCATGATTTGTGTATTTTCATGTGAATGTGTATTTTTGCAAAGGTGTAGTCCCTCCTCCTTCCGGGAATTTGATTCTTCCAGGTCCTCCTTCTGGGATGGGTCAGAGCTGGGGAGAAAACAACCCTCCCTATTCTGTTATCCTGCTATCCTGTCTGTCTCTGGGCCTAACTCCCTTCTGAATTTTCTCACACTGTTCATGCAAAAGCTATTCTTTAATCTGTTATGCTGGGTTACTGGGAAATTCTGCTCTGCTTGGAGTGAGTAGATAACATAAGTAAGCTGTTTTCAAGTTATAAAGCAAGCCACAAATATCATAACCTTGAGTTAGAGTGAGTAAGGAAATATAAAGAAGATAAAAACCAGCCAAATAATATCATAAGCTTGAGTTAGATTAAGCAAGGAAATATAAAGAAAATTAAAGCTGCAAGCAGAGTTGGAGGCCCTCGCACCTCTGGCGCCGCTCCGGCCAATTGCACCGCCGCATCAGCCGGCAACCTCCCTCCTGCAGCATGAACACACTTGCTCCCACAGCCATAAACCCATTCTTCCAGAGTTTATCTCCATCAAGAGGTGATTTTCCTCATGAGAGGATCAGCTTGCACCTCAGCCTGTCCAGTGATGACATCTGAAGCATTCATGACCTTGTTTCTTACAAACTGTGTTGAATTCTCACATACTGGAGCATGATTTTATCATGAGGAAAATTCCACGTGGCCACTAGGTGGCGCTATACTCATTTTCATGTAAACCCATGTTCAGGTAGGAACTCTAATGAGAACAGGAAAATATCAGCTCAATTGGTCAACTGACAGCAGGGTTAGAGCCACTTCCTGTTTCATGGCGAATGATTTAACCATCACAGGAAGCCATTTTAATCATGATGCTGTAAGAAGTCAGTTATATTTTCAAGCATGAGTTCATGAAGGATGATATTAATGAGTTTGAATTGGTTTTACAGATAATAAAAGGCTTAAAATGGTGGGACTTCCTGTTCCCAGGGGGTGGGGTTTTGGCGTTGACAACATCAGGACATGAAGAGGCTTTTTTGTTTGTCCTGGCATGTTATATAAGTATCCCACATTTTGTCAATGTTGTTCAAAGCTGTGATTTGAGCTGATAAATTAAAAATTTATAGGGGGCGCTATAGAGCCATATTACCAGCATATGTCTATTTGAATCAGTTCCAGGCCTGACCAGTGTCCTCCCTGCCAAGTTTGGTGGAGATCAAAAGTACATTGGGTCAGTTACAAGTACTTCCTGTTTCATGGCGGTGGATGCCATTCGCCATGTTTTGCTTGAGGAAGGAACTTGAGGTATTTCTTCTGTAATATCATGAAAGGATTTGACCTGATCTGAACCACTGTAGAGTTTGTGAAGTTCATTCCTGGGAAGAGGGACCCTGGTGTCTGAAAAAGGCACTTCCTGTTTCAAGTGGGCGGGGCTTAGGCCAAGACCAGAAGTAGTTACAGGTATCTGTTCAGGAGCAGTCCCTGATTAATCACTGTAAGTGTCATATTGATTTGATGAAAATTGAGGGATTTATAGTGATTAATGATGTCACAGCGTCTTTTCCAACTTTGTCATGGCGCCACCGTCTTGCCATGCAGCGTTGAGCAATGTCCAGATGACAACATCTGGACATGTAGATGTGGTCGGCATGGAACTGAAGTGAAACATTTTTAGTTTGGTACAGAATGAGTGTTGGATTTCAGAAATAATGGATTCCGTGCTTGATGGCGAAACATCAAAACTTGATGAGGCGCCACCGCTGAACACCACCTCCTATTAGAAAATTTTCAATAACTTTTGACCACACATGCCTCTGGAGTGTTCAGACTGAGTTTGAGGTAAATATGATAAAATCTGTAGGAGGAGTCCGTTCAAATGCAAGGCAAAGAAACATGCAAAGATGACCGCAAAAATGACACTTTTTTCAAAATGGCCGACTTCCTATTGAAGTTATCATATAGGTCCAAGAGGCTTTTTTGTACATCCTTCCAAGTTCTATCAATATACCGGATTTCAGCCATATCGCTCAATGTAGTGGGCAGATATGACCAATTAAATATTTGTAGGGGGCGCTATAGAGCCATATTGCAATTTTTCCAGCATATGTCAATGTGGCTGAGTTCCAGGCCTGACCGCGTTCCTTCCTGCCAAGTTTGGTGGAGATCAACGTTACAATGGGTCAGTCACAAGTACTTCCTGTTTGATGGCGTCGGACCACTATTCGCCATGGTTACGTTTGGCGAAGGATCTTGAGATTTTTATTGTGGTATCATGAAAGGGTTTGACCTGTTGTGAAGCACTTTCAAGTGTGTAGGTTTTATTCCTGAGGAGATGGACCCCAGTGTCAGAAAAAAAGCACTTCCTGTTGGAAGTGGGCTTAGGGCTTAGGGCTAGTCTGAAATTGGTCATATGGATCTGTTCAGGGCTGGACCCTGATTAATCCCTGCAAATCTGATGGGGATTGGATCAGAATTGAGGGATATATAGTGATTTATGATGTCATGGCGTCTTATCGAAGTTTGCCATGGCGCCACTGTCTCGCCCTGCAGTGTAGAGCAACAGTTTTCACTGGATATCATCACCAACTTGATTTCTGCTGTCTGACCCAGTTTGGACCTGGTTGTGTCCAAAATGTGAGATAAGTGGGTCTCCGAGTAAAAGCCATGACTTCCTGTCGCCAGGGGACGTGGCCAATTCATAACCCAAACATTTACATGTAGATGTGTTCAGGATGGGACTGGCATCATACATGGCCATTTTGGTTCAGATATATTGTTTAATGTGGAAGTTATATCACTTTCATTTATCATGGAGAGACGTCAAATTTTGAGGCCCTGCCCCCTCTATGCCCTTTCTCCTATTAGAAAACTTTCAATAACTTTTAAAGACACATGCCTTCTGAACATCCTGAGCGATATAAAATCTCTAGGAGGAGATAGATTTTGAAAATTTCAGTAAAACGCCAAAATGGCGACTTTGACCCAAAATGGCTGACTTCCTGTTGGTTTTTGACTGTTGCTCCAAGAGGGTTTTTTGTTCGCCCAAGGGCTTAGAACACGTGTAGCAAATTTCATAAAGGTTGATGACATGCAGTGGCGGGGCACCATAAATAGGTGGCGCTCTCGTTCAATTTTCCCCGAACAGTCTCGAGCACCCCAAAATACCTAAATTTATGCATTCCTTTGGGGGTACGCAAAATTAGGCGCGTTTTCGCGCATGTTCAGGTCCCCTAAAATGCGATTTACTTTTGAGGAGAAAAATAATAAGAATACGGAAAAAATGGAGCAATTACAATAGGCCTTCGCACCGCCTTCGGTGCTCGGGCCTAAATATTTACAACAGTGTCTACATGCACTAAGTTATCAGAGTATTAGGGATAAATGGAGGTGTGTTAATGTGATTTCGTTTAACCAGATTATCTGATAAAGGATACCAGATTATGCTGTCTATATGATGACTTGATTAATCTTGTTAACTTCAGGAATCAGATCATGATCAGATTTTTGATGTGCATGTAAACAGGCTCATTGATGATGTGACATAGTTCACCATCACAAAGCTCATGATGTTCTAAACTCTATTCCTCACTGATCTGATTTGAAGTCAGCCCCACCCCTGATAGATTAGTTCTTGAGGTAAATGATGTACTTTGTTGTATAAATGAAATGTTCAGACTGTTAATGATTCTCTGGAAATTCTCAGCCGCCATCCTGAATACTTAATTAATGATGAGTATTAAAATCCACCACATGGACATGACAATAAGGTTAAAAACCTGATTTTCTCTACAGGTGGTCCTTCAGTCTGCATCCAGCATGATGGTTGATTATTTTGTCACATATATTATTTGTTTTTTTGTCTGTAACTTTCTCTCCAGGCTGAGTGCGTGTGGTCTCTCAGAGAGAAGCTGTGGACCTCTGTCCTCAGTCCTCAGCTCTCACTCCTCCAGTCTGGCAGAACTGGACCTGAGTAACAACGACCTGCAGGACTCAGGACTAAAGAAGCTGTGTGGTGGACTGAAGAGTCCAGACTGCAAACTGGAAACTCTCAGGTCAGGATTCATCAAGCTGAGAGTTTAAAATGAGTTTTTATTAATAACAAATAGAAAACCTGTGAAAGGTGTTTGTATGATTTTCTCTCATTTAGGCCTCGTACACCACATGAACTTACTAGAACCAGTAACTGAAACCACATCCTGAACCTAACAGAACATATAAAATCTTAAAAAGTGGTTTACAAATAGAACCTTTCAGATACACTCAAATAACTTAAAAAAATGGATGAATTCAGTTTAATTATAGGGCTGTTTTATTCAATTTAATAATGTGGGTTGAATGTTCTTCTAAATTGTTTAAGTTAATTCTGCTCATTTTCATATGTTGCCATTCAAAATAAATAATCAAAATCATTTCTTGTCAAACTAATTTAATTTAATAGAGCTAAATGATGAATGTTTCCTTACTAAATCTGAGTTAAGTCAAACCTTCTACGTAATAATGCATGAGTGAGGATGGTAATTTTGTACCAGGCAGGTTCCCATCTACCACACCAGGCAAGACCCCAGGTGCAGGCTGTGCAGAGAGTCACCTGAAACAATTCATCACCTCACAGTAGGGTGCATGATACTGGCAGACAAAGACTAAATGAAACGCCATAATCAAATAGCTGGCATAGTGTACAGAAAAATCTGTCCAGAATGTGGACTGGAGACCCCTAGGTCACAATGGGAAACACCTCCAAAGGTGGTGGAGAATGAGATCCTGTTGGACTTCCAGATACAGACCGACAAAATGGTGGTGGCCAACCAACTGGACATTGTGATCATGGATAAGCAGCAAAGGAAAACCGTAGTGATGGTTGTAGCCATCCACAATGACGTAAATATCAGGTAAAAGAAACTGGAGAAATACCAAGGACCCAAGGAAGAGCTGGAGAAAGCCTGGAAGGTGAAGGCAACAGTAGTACCGGAGGTCATCAAAGCACAGAGCAGCCGTTTTCCTCACACTGAAGAAGTGGCTCCAACAGATACCTGGAGAAACATCAGACATCTCCATCCAAATGAGATCAACCCTAGTAACAGCTAAAATACTGAACAGGACCCTCAAGCTCTGAAGTCAACTTTGTTCTCATCCACAATAAAACAAAGATTTTACATTCATATTTTGTTCCACATGTTTTAATCAGAGTAAGTAGAGTCAGCAGAGCAGCCTCTCTAACTCCACCAGGCAGAATGAAGGAGGATTGAAGTCTTTACAAAGATACAAAATCCCCTGAAAACCTGATTGGTGGATCTCTGTAGAAACCTTTAAATTTGACATTTGTCACAAACTGAGTCATGAAGTCATGAACTTGGAACAAATGGAGACACAAAGCCAATAATGTGAGACAGGTCCAGTTTCTCTGAACATCTGATGACGTTCAGCTTTAGTTTCACAGCAGTTCTCTCAGAGTTTCTGTCATACGTGTTGTTTTCTGCAGCCTGTCAGGATGTCTGATCACAGAGGAAGGCTGTGCTTCTCTGGCCTCAGCTCTGACCTCCAACCCCTCCCATCTGAGAGAGCTGGACCTGAGATACAACCATCCAGGAGACTCAGGAGTGAAGCTGCTGATGGCTGGACTGAAGGATCCACACAGACTCAGGTATGGAGAGGCTGCTGCAGCCACACAATGTCTGATAGAGGAGGAAGATCTGCAGACATTTTCTCTGTCCTTCACTCAGTCCTGCTTCATGCTGGATATGAGTGTTATATGAACCATCACACATGTAGGAGCCTTTTTCCTTTGCTCACAGCAGATATGTGAGTAGGAGAGTCTCCAAGGAGAACATCTGCAGGAACAACAGCGATAACTGTCTGTTGCTCAGAGTTTCTTCAGTCTGGAAACATCTCTGCAGGTTAAAGGGACATTCTGTCATAGAAACATCTTTTCTGTCCTCTGACCCTGGATCAGACACAGAGATGCTCCAGGAAATGTTAGCTTAGCTTAGCTTAGCACAGATATTTATAAAAGCGTGTGAACAGTCATGTTCTTGTAAAGTTCTCTTTAGAAATCAGTCCATGTGGAAATGTGCACGTGTTGATCAGACCTGTATTCAACCTCTGTATAGATACGTTTAAACACATGATGGATGAAAAGCTTCCCATGAATGATGATGCTCAGTGATTCTCCCACTTACTGGAGGCTCCTGATGCTGAATCACAGCAACAGACCCACAACATGAATTTAGATGAGACACATATAGAGCAGGAAGTATTCTGGTCCCTGAAGACTCGTTCCCTCTAGATTCTTTCATTCATGTCATCTTCTGTTGGTGCCGCTGCTCCGTGCAACGTCACACATGAGTGTCGTTGCAGTTTTTATCAGTTTCCTTCAATTAGCTGCACACAGCTGATCACAATGATGGAGACAGTCAGTGGAGCCCCTCCCCCTGATCTGATCTGAAAAGAGGAGTTAGACAGGAAAACACAAGTTCTTTACTTCTTCATGCTCCTGAAGTCTGGCTTAGTGTTTGATGATCTGGACTCATAATGAGGACATGAATGAAAATGACTGAGAGAGTCACTGGATTTCTGTCCAGACTTTGTCATTTTACACTCAATATTGACTTTCTCAGTGTAGAACAAAGTGTGTATGAGAGCCATGTAATGTCCATGTTAGCATGCTCTGACCCCCTCCTCCTTTCAGGGTGGAGCCTGCTGGAGAACCATGGTTGAGATCAGGAGGTCTGAGGAAGTGTAAGTGTGTTTTTCATTGGATTCATCACATTCAACCATCTTCACACTGTCCCATCACTCATTCATCAGTCAGCATCAAAGTGTCAATAGATCAATAACTGCAGCTGGATTGTGTTTGTTCTCTCCATCAGATTCCTGTCCACTCACCATCCACATGGACACAGTGCACAGGGAACTCAAACTGTCTGACAACAACAGGAAGGTGACACATGTGGAGGAGCTTCAGTCATATCCTGATCATCCAGACAGATTTGACTGGTGTCCTCAGCTGCTGTGTGAAAATGTTCTGACTGGTCGCTGCTACTGGGAGGTCGAGTGGAGAGGAGACATTAATATATCAGTGAGTCACAGAGAAATCAGAAGGAGAGGAAACATCAAAGACTGTAGGTTTGGAAGAAATGATCAGTCCTGGAGTCTGAGATGCTCCGATGATGAAGGTTACTCTGTCTGGCACAATAACAGAGAAATGTCCATCTCCTCCTCCTCCTCCTCCTCATCCTCCTCTGTCTCTAACAGAGTAGCAGTGTATGTGGACTGTCCTGCTGGCTCTCTGTCCTTCTACAGAGTCTCCTCTGACTCACTGATCCACCTCCACACCTTCATCACCACATTCACTCATCCTCTCTATGCTGGATTTGGGTTTTGGTCCTGGTCTGGCTCCTGGTCTGGTTCCTGGGTATCTCTGTGTTGAGTGTAAAGAGTGTGATGGTAGCAGAGAAACTCTGACTGGTGAACAGATAGTTCAGTCTGTACATGTCTGTCTCTTTCACTCAGAAACATCTTTTCAGATTCATGGATTCAATCAGTTTGTGTGTGAAACTCTTCTAAATGATTCCTTGGAAACTTCTTCCTCTTCCAGTCCTTTAAAGATCGAAGCTGTGCTTCTTCCAGGATCCACATGTTGTTTCCAGTCAAAGCTTCACACTGAATATCAGGATGTTGTGTTCACTTCATGTCAGCTGCAGTTAGTTCCACTTCATGATGCTGGAAATGAAAATCCTCCCAGTGTTTTACTCTTAGTTTGTTTGCTTCTGTCTTTATTGGACTTTCTGTCAAAATGATAGAGGACAGCATACTGTATTTTAACAGTTTATTTAGTACTAATTGCAGTTGATTTACTTAGTCAGCTGCTTTAGTGGGCAGCTTGTTGTTGTTGTTTTTGAATAACTCTTTTCTTTTTGAGTTGCATGGAGACCTGCTTGGCGTCCCTTGGGGCTAAACGCTTGCTGATGATGTGGGAGCCGACACTAGGCAGTTTCCTTATGAGTAAGTTGTCTGAGTGGTGTTGCAATGTTGCTGAGATCTGGGATGAACTTCTAAAGATAGTTCACCATACCAAGGAAACGCTGTATGGCAATGGGGTCTTAAGGGACTGGCATGTTCGTGATGGCTTCAGTCTTTGTGGGGTCAGCTCTAAGGCATTCCTTTGTGAACATTCGTCCCACATAGCAAACTTGGTTGAGACAAAACTTACACTTCTGGGGATTTAGCCTAAATTTGATCTCCCGTGCATGGTCAAGCACTTTCTTTAGATTAGCTTCATGTTCTGCAGCATCACAACGTCCCACAATGATGTCATCGACTATGATGACACAAGGGTAGCTAGCAAATAGCTGTTCCATTGAGTGCTGGAAAATTTCACTTGCTGAGTTAATGCCAAAGGCATGCGTAAGAACCTGTATAAAGTGTACTAAATGTAGTCAGCATTGATGACTTGTGATCAAGTTTTATCAAGTTTAACTTTTTGCATCAAGCACTGAAAACAGTGTTGCACCTGACACTTGGGTGGCCACTTCTTTGACGCTGCGCATTAGGTAGTGGGTTCTCTTTAAAGCAGTGTTCAAATCTTTGGGATTAATGCAATCTGGTGAACATGAGGGCTCAGTGTAACCAGGCCTAGGTGCACACATGCACAAAATCCCAGTAGTGGTATTACATCACAGTCCACATTGAAAAAAGGTAGTGTGTGTCGCTGTCCATTTAGGCAAAGCAGCAGTGTAGCAAAATCAGCAGTTTCAGTTTTGCTACCTCCATAGGCCACTAGATTAGTATTTTTATTGCATTTCAAAATTGTCCCACGGACAGCTGTTGAAAAGTGTTTGGCCATAACGTTACATTTTGCTTCTGTGTCATTTTTCTTTTCAGTGGCTTGTCCTGTACATGCAGAGTGACAAATCCTTCATCCTGGTCCTCTGCTTGGGTATTAATAGTGTCAACAGATACACCATCCACATAGAAAGAGTCATCAGTAGTATTGTTGTGGTCTGGCTGCTCCAACTGTAGTTGGTGTACAGGTTTTCTGATGTAATGTTTCTTGACAAAGCTTTTCTTTTCAGAGCTTTCGTTGTAAGGCTTGGATTTACAGCATTTCTTGTAATGATTCCACTTTTTACATTTGTGGCATTGCTGGCCAAATGTAGGACATTTATCTCTTTGTGCAACGTGGTTGCCTCCACAATTGTTGCAGTTTGTTATGGTTCCTGGATCATGTCCCTTTTCGCGTTTAAACCCTGTCCTTTAGTGCCCTCCCGTGGAGCTTGGCTGCAGCGCATCTAATGTGGTGGCTGGTTGTTTTGCAAGAGCTTTTGCATTCTCCTCAGTCATCTCATAAATACGACAGATAGAAATGGCCCCGGAAAAAGTAAATAGCTATCATGTAGCAGGGCCTTTTTTATACTGTCTTTATTTATGCCACACACGATCCTGTCGCAGATTAGCTCGTCTGTTAAATCTCCAAAGTGGCAACTTTTAGCTTTGATTTTCAAGCCACTGATGAATGATTTGTTTGTCTCCCCTTGTTTTTGATTCTGAGAGTGGAACTTGTCTCTCCATTATTTTGTTATGTGTTGGGTTGCACATTTGGCAAAATTTTTTCTTTAGACATTTGGGGTCTTCTCTTGACTTGGCTGCATGGATGATGGCTCCATCCATGCCTGGTACCCTAATCTCTGCGGCGTAAACAAATGAATGCTCGCGTTCGATAGCCTCTGCTCCTGTGAGATTGAGGAGGATGTATGGCATCCTGAACCTATATGTATTGGCAGGTTTACTTGCATGGGCCGCTTCAATGAATATGTCAGATTCCCTTTCAAAAATCCGCAAATTCTCTGTGATGTCCCCTTCGAAAACAAGTGGGTCGGGCCATGGTTGGCTATACTATTAACTACTAGCAACCTCTACCTCTTTCTTGCCAACGAGTAAAAATAAAAAATAAAAAAAATCACTGGCATATCATGTCAAAATGATGGAGGAGAGCATACTTTATTTTAACAGTTTATTTACAACTGACTGCAGCTGATTTACATAGCCACATCTGCTGACTGAACATAAGGCACGAGACAATGAGACTGGGCAGAGACTAAAGATCATGTGCACTTCCTCCAAGTACAGCATCTATCATGGTCCATGCATAATGTAAACCCAAGCCATTTACCAGAATGATCTACACTGACATTTACACATGTTGAATTAAAGATGAATTTTTACATCAGAAATGTTATGTTTTGCTTAATTTTTCACCACAAATGTTTGACTTTCTACTTGAAATGTAAAAGTTAAAGAATTTTCATTAAAAACGTTTACATATATATTTAATGTTTATTTAAATTAAAATAACTTTAGACTTTTTGTGATATGTCATAAAAATTAAACTGCATTGAAAGTTAGATTTCAAAAAGTATATATTACACACACGCACACACACAAGACATACCGGCTCAGACGTCGCCCGGTCAAACAAGGTCTGGGTCAGATGCTGGGGAACCAGAGCACCCTGGTAAGAAATGGGCTACTGGAACAAGACGGAAATGGACACGAGGCAAGAACAAGGCTAAGGATAACATCATGGCAAAAATTAACATCAGGCAACCCTGATGCCAATTAAAGAGGCTGAGTAAAACACCATTAGAAAGTCGCTTGGAAGATGTGAATGCAACTTTGAGAATGATTCCTACAATGACCATCACTGAAACCAATGAGCTGATCAACACCTCAGCAGGAGTGATCCTTGAGGTGCTTGGCTATGAACCAAAGAGCAACCATAAAAATACATATCCACCATGGAAGAGGAGATTGGAGGCTAAAATCAAGGCAGCTCGAAGAGAAGTGATCCAACTATCAGAACTCCGGAGAGGTGCAATGAAAAAACAGGTACCCAGAAGGTACAGCCAGATGCCCATACGTGAAGCACTAGAAACTCCCAAGCCTTGGCCACCCGCCTATAGAGGTACACGAGAGAAATTGAAGCAAGGCGAATAAACCGGCTGTTTATAACACAACCAGCTAAAGTGTACTCTCAGTGGCAGGGTAATAACAACGGGGCAGACCAGCCAAGGCTGGAGACTGAACAATACTGGAAAAGCATATGGGAGAAGGAGGCATCGCACAACAGTGGTGCACTGTGGCTGATGGATCTAACAGCAGATCATAGCAACCTCCCAGAACAAGAACCATTAACCATCACAGTGGCAGACATTCTTTTTTTTTTTTTTTTTTTTTTTTTTAAACCTGTCCTGTCCAGCATCATAGCAAGCAAAATGATAATCTGGTTGCTGTATCGTGCTGAACAAATTTGCTCTGAGACAAAAACATCACAGACAGACGGAAACGACCCTTCAGTCCACACCATCAATAAACAAACTTGTACATGAACACACCACAAAATTTCCTACAACTTTTACAAAAAACAAATACACACACGCACACACAAAAAAAAAAACAAAAAAAAAAAACAGTTTTTAAATTGTCAGGGAGCAGCGCCATCGCTCCATCTGACTGTGGTCAGCACATGCACACAAGCGCCACACATCCATGCAAACATACATACATACACACACATCACTTTTTCTCTCTCCCTCTGTCATTGTTAGAAATGGACATCATTATTCCTTTTATATTTTCATCACCCCTTTTCTGCATGAGTAGCATAGCCAAGGGTGCACACTTGGTGGCTCTCACCTGGTTTAGGCAGACATTTCACTCACACATTCACCAGTTGTTGCGGGGTGTGGTACGCGGGCTGCATCCTGCATGGTTTGGCAAAACCGAGCAGAAGGATTTTGCTGTTGTTAAATAGGAAGACCTTGATCATGTTCCTGGATCATGTGACTTGAGTCAAGGTGTTTTGTGTTGGCATTAATTAGGGGAATTAAATGTTGGCAAAGGTGTATTCCTGTAGGGAGAATGAAAATGATTAATTGAGTTAATTTAGTTCACTGGTCACAGTTAATGGACATAACAATAGTCTTAGACCAGTTAATAATCAGATATTGAGAATGCGTTAATAAGTGTGATTGTCTGGGGGAGAGATGCCGGTGGGTTCTGGAGGAAAAGTAATACATCATCAGCATAAAGACTTATTTTATGTTCTTGGCATGGATTCCATTAATCTCTTATGGCAGCAGCTAGGGGTTCAATAAAAATAGCAAAGAGTGATGGAAAAAGCAGGCAGCCCTGTCTGGTGCCTCTCTGCAAACAGAAGCTTGGAGAAGTTTAATCATTGGTCTTTTGCATTTGGGTTGTTATATAATATTTTTATCCAATCTATGAAAGATGACCCAAACCTAAATTTGTTTAACGTTGCAAATAAAAATTTCCAGTTTACTCGGTCAAATGCTTTTTCTGCGTCTAAAGAAATGACTGTGGGTTCCAGATTATGTAGAGTAGAATAATCTATGATGTTAATTAATCTACGCATGTTAGTAGAAGAATGTCTATCTTTAATAAAGCCTGTTTGGTCAGGATGTATTATTAGAGGGGTTATTTTTTCTATCCTTCTGGCCAAAGCTTTGCTAATTAATTTGAGATCTACATTTATTAATGAAATTGGACGGTAACTGGATGGAAGTGTCGGGTCTTTTCCTGGTTTTAATAGTAGAGTAATATTAGCTAGCTTCATATTTAAAGGTATTTTTTATTTTTCCCTTATTTCTAATATCATATTGTAGAAAGTGGGTGCCAGCGTTGTGCAGAATTCTTTGTAGAATTCTGCTGGGTAACCATCTGGACCTGGAGCTTTATTGTTGGGCATATGCTGGAGAGCTTCTTGGAGTTCGCCGACTGAAAGGGGGGAATACAAGACCATTTTATCTTCATATTTTAATTTTGGAAGATTGATGTTACTAAGAAATTTATCAATATTGTCATCTGTTGTAGTTAGTTGTGATGTATATAATGTTTTTTAGAATTCTTTGAAAGTGTTATTTATCTTGTCAGGGTCGTGGCTGATGTTTCCTCCTGGATCTCTGACAGAGGAGATGGTTGTTTTCTCCTTGTTTGTTTTTAACTGATTAGCCAGGAACCTTCCAGATTTGTTGCCATGCTCAAAGTTCTCCAAGCGAAGTCTTTGCACCAAGAATTGCGTCTTTTTATCTATTATTTCATTTTTTTTTTTTTTTTTTTTTTTTTAAACCTGTCTTGTCCAGCATCGTTGCAAACAGAATGATTGTCTGGCTGCCGTCTGGTGCTGGGCAATTTTACTCTATCAAGCAGGGATTTATACTACATGTATAAAGTCCCTCTTGATGACATGAAAAACTTTATTAAATCAGACTCTTAATGCTGGACTCGACCGGAGGGGACAGAGAGAGAGAGAGAGAAAAGAAAGTAGAGAGAAGAGGGAAGGGAGAGAGAGGGACAGAAAGGGTGTGGGGAGTGCGGGTGGGGACTTGAAACATCATACAGAAGACCATGTAATCCATACTACTTACAACATATATAGCTAAGATCATCCTAGCCAGTAGGTCATTACACAACTAGTTGATAATAGTAACAATAATAATAATAAGAGTAAGAGTAATAATAATAATAAGAACAGAAATAATAAAAAAAAAAAGAAGAAAATATGATAATAGATATAAGTGAAACTGCTGTATTCAAGAACATGCGCAGAGAAACCTGTGTGGATGTGTTGGAGAACTCGGCCACACGGCGACGCAAAGACTGTGTGGAGACGTTCAGGAAGGAGTGACCATGCAGAGTGATCATGCAGAGGCCACCTCACTTGAACAGAGGCCAGAGTCAGGCCAGCGGTCCCGAGACCCAGGCCACCAGCCCCCCCCGCAGGCAACAGATCCCGACCGGTCCACAGAGACGACCACTCGCCCGCCCAGGAAGGCAGCAGCAGGAGACCCCAGCAGGAGCCGCCCCGCGGACACAGGGCACCGGCCCCGGCGGGCCGAGGCCAGCAGTCCCCGACCCCCCCGGGCACTGGCCGCCCGGGACAGACGGGGCAGAGGGCCCGGGCCCAGGAGCGCAGGGACACCCCCCTCCCCCACAGGCCGAGGGCCAGCACGCCACCCGGGGGGACCCGGCCCGCCCAGACGGCCACCACCAGAGGCCAGCCCCACACCCCAGCGCCCAGCCGCACACCCCGAGAACCAGTCCTGCCCCCCCCCAGACCAACGCACACACACACAAACACACACACTCTCCTTCCACTCCTCCATTCATCCTCCCACGCATACACCATTCAACCCTCACATACTCTGTCCTCCTACACACACACACCATCCTTCCACCATCCATCCTTCCACACACACACCATCCTTCCTCCCACACACTCACCATCCTTCCACCATACACTCTCCCACACCTACCCCATCCTCCCACACACACATCATCCCTCCACCACTCATCCTCCCACACATACACCATTCTCCCTCTCATACACCATTCATCCACCTTCACACCTCCCACACACACACACACACCATCCTTCCACTACCCATCCTCCCACACATACATCATTCTCCTACACATACACCGTCCTCCCTCTCCTACACCAAACATCCACCTTCACGTACCCCATCCTCCCACACACACACACCACCCCTCCATCACCCACTCTCCCAAACATACACCACTCCCCCACACACACACCATCCTCCCTCCCATATACCATCCATCCTCCCGCACACACACCATCCTTCCACCATCCATCCTCCCACACACTCTCCCATCCCTGCACCATACATTCTCCCACACATACCCCATCCTCCCACACATACATCATCCCTCCACCATTCATCCTCCCACACCCACACCACCCCCCCTCCCACACACCACGCATCCACCTCCACACACCCCACCTTCCCACACACCATCCCTCCACCACCCATCCCCCCACACCCACACCACTCTCCCACCCACACACCACCCCCCCCCAACACACACACACACAAACACCATCCCCCCACCACCATCCTCCCGCCACCCCATGCCGCGGGGGGACAGCCCCAGCCAGGAGGCGAGGAGACACAAGCCAGGCCAGCCACCTCCTCTTTCTGAGTGGGAGGGGGGCGAGGCAAAGGAAGGGAAACCCAGGCCCACGCCCCCAACACCCGGCCAGGGCGCCCCCCAGAGGACACGTCCTAACCCCCTGCAAACGCACACACACTCTTTTTTTTTTTTTTTTTTTTTTTTTTTTCTTTTTTTTTTCCCAGCCACTCACACACCCTCTCACACACCTCTATACACCAACACCTCAATACGTGCACATACCTCCACGCACACACTTCACGCACATACCTATAAACACACACACCGGTGCCCACATACACACACACTCTCATACCCCTCCATACACATACACCACTACACACGCACTCACATACATACCCGCATATACACACAAGCACCTCCATACATACTCACGCCTCCACCCACTCCTTCACTCCTCCACACACACCTCGACCTCCACGTGCACACACTCATATATACACACCTTCACACACACCCACACACACATCCCACATAGACCTCCACACACACACCCGCACACCACTCACACACACATACACGCACACACCTAGACCTTCATACACACCCACACACACATACAGCACACACATCCCTCTACACCCACCCACACACCAGCATACCTACGGACACACACACACACACACACCCACCTATATGCAAACACACCCCCACCCAGGTTCCGGGGCTGCGACCAAGCACCAGGGCACGGACCAACCCCCGGCACGGCACATCCGGACGGGCCCAGCCCCCCCCAGCAGCGGCAGACCCCCCACCCCCAGGAGAGGGGGGAGACCCGACACCCCAGAGCCCGGGGCCCCCACCCGGCCCACCCCGGGCCCGACCGGCCACCCGGCCAGGGGCCGACGGACACCGACCCAGGCACCCCGGCAGCCACCCCCCACCGCCACGAGGCAGCCCCACCCCGGGGCCCACCCAATGCCGCCCGCCCAGACCGGAACCCCCAGCCGACCCAGCAGCGGAGCAGCCGAGATCCCCACCCAGGAGACAACCGGAGACCCGAAGCCACCAGGGACCCCCCACCCATATCCACCCCCATCCCAGCGAAGCTGCAATCCTCCACCTACATTAGGTGATGTAGCCAGTCACAGGGGACCAGAGGGAATGAAAGTCATCTGATTGGTTCCTGGAGGAGGCAGACATTGTCTCAATGCTGATGTGATCTAACAGGAGATTTCTAAACTGCTGGATAGACAAATTATTCTTATCTTTCCAGCTCACAAGAATAGTTTTCTTTGCGATGCATAAGACTGCGAGGACCAAGTTTATGGAGTGTATTCCTATGTTAGTGTCACCCAGGTCGCCCAGTAGGCAAAGTGTGGGGTTTGCAGAAAAACTGGTTTTAAACCATTTTGAGAGATCTTCACACACCTTAATCCAGAACCTTTGGACAGGTGTGCAGGACCACAGCGCATGGATGTAGCTATCAGAAGTGTTCTCAGAGCAGTGTGGACAGATATCTGATGGTGAAAGGCCCATCCTGAACATCCTGTGTCCTGTATAATGAGTTCTATGGAGAATTTTGAATTGTATTAGTTGTATAGTTGAATTCTGAGTCATTTTAAACGTGTTTAAACATATTTGTGACCATCTTTTCTGATCAAAGTTATTAGATAAATCATCTTCCCATTTTGAAGTTGGGAGAGATATCCTGTCTTCTAGCTTTGCAAGTAATCTATATATTTTTGATAATAATTTTGGAGTATTAAGATTCAAGAATTCTGCTATTCTGACAGGAAGCTGCAAGTCTAACTGTACAGGGGTATACTTCTTACATATAATTGATTTTAGTTGGTGGTACTCTAAGAATTTATTGCTGTTGATTCCATACTGTGAGACAATTGTGTTGAAAGATACAAAGTTTCCATTTTCTATTATCTGTCCTAACTGTTGTATTCCTTTAGTCTTCCATTGAGTGAAGTTTATCATCTTTTTGTTCTGCAGGATGTCAGGGTTGTTCCAGATGGGTGTAAGTCTACATGGAAAGAGGGAAGATCTGGTTATCTTACAGAATTCCCACCAAGCCATTAAGGAAAAACGGATGTTAAGGCTTTTAAAGCACTTATATGGTTTAATGGTTGAGCTGATGAACGGCAGGTCAGAGATGACTAAGTCCTCACACAAAGCCTGCTCCCCATCTAGCCACGGCTCATCCAGATAACTGGGTTTGAGCCACTTTGAGATGTACTGCAGCCTGTTAGCTATAAAGTAGTGATTAAAGTTTGGTAGATCCAGTCCTCCTCTATCTTTAGTCTGCTGTAAGGTTTTAAGACTGATACGTGACGGCTTGTTTTTCCAAAGAAACTTGGATATGAAAGAGTCCAGAGATTTAAACCAACTGGTGGAGGGTTTAGTGGGTATCATTGAAAATAAATAATTAACTTTAGGTAGAATCATCATCTTAATGGTGGCAACTCTCCCCATTAGTGAGATGGGTAAGCGCCTCCACCGTAAGAGATCATCTTCTATTGTTTGTAGTAGCTGAACATAGTTTAATTTTGTTAAATCTGATAATCTGGGGGAAATATTTATACCTAAATATCTAATGTTTCCTGTCTGTATTTTGATATTAGTGATGTTTTGTAGGTCACAGTTGATGGACATGGCTGTAGTCTTAGACCAGTTAATAGAATAATCAGATATTGATGAGAACTTATTAATAACTGTGATTGTCTCAGAGAGTGATGTTTGTGAGTTCTGAAGGAAGAGTAATACATCATCTGCATAAAGACTTATTTTATGTTCTATATTTTTGCCCTGGATTCCTTTAATTTCTATATTTTGTCTAATAGCAGCTGCTAACGGCTCTATGAAAATGGCAAAAAGTGAGGGGGAGAGTGGACAGCCCTGTCTGGTGCCTCTCTGTAAGCGGAAGCTTGGAGAAGTTTGATCGTTGGTTTTCACACATGCATTTGGGTTATTATATAATATTTTAATCCACTCTATGAAAGCAGATCCAAACCCAAATTTGTCTAGTGTTGCAAATAGAAACTTCCAGTTTACCCTGTCAAAGGCTTTTTCTGCATCTAGAGAAATGATTGTGGATTCTAGATTATGTAAAGTAGAGTAATCTATGAGGTTAATTAGTCTACGCGTGTTAGTAGATGAATGTTGACCTTTTATAAAACCTGTCTGGTCCGGATGTATTATAAGAGGGGTTATTTTTTCTATCCTTCTGGCAAGAGCTTTACTAATTATTTTCAGGTCTACATTTATTAAAGATATGGGACGGTAACTGGATGGAAGTGTGGGGTCTTTGCCTGGTTTTAGCAATAGTGTTATATTAGCTAAGTTCATATTTTGCGGTATTTTTTGTTTTTCCTGTATTTCTAACAACATATCATAAAATGTAGGAGCTAGCGTTGTCCAGAATTCCTTGTAAAATTCTGCTGAGTAACCATCTGGACCCGGGGCTTTATTGTTGGGCATATGTTGGAGAGCTTCGTGGAGTTCATCTACAGTAATAGGTGCATCTAAATTTATTTTATTTTCATTTTTTAGTTTTGGTAGATTAATGTTGTTTAAAAATTGTTCAATATGTTCATCTGTTGGATTAATCTGTGATTCATATAATGTTTTATAGAAGCTTCTAAACGTGTCATTTATCTTGTCTGGGTCATGGCTCATGTTTCCGTCTTGATCTTTAACAGAGGAGATTGTTGTTTTCTCCTTGTTTGTTTTTAGTTGATTTGCTAAAAACTTTCCAGATTTGTTACTATGTTCAAAGTTCTCCAAGCGAAGTCTTTGCACTAAAAACTGTGTTTTTTTATCTATAATTTCTTTAAGCTGCAATTTAGTTTTCCTTATATTATTCATTGTGTGCTCTTCGGGGGAAATGCGGTAAGCCTCCTCCAATGATTTAATCCTGAGTTCTAATTCTAAAACTCTTGCTGTTTCCTTCTTCTTCTTATGTGAGGAGAAGGAAATTATTTTCCCTCGCATTACTGCTTTTCCTGCTTCCCAAAGGAGACACGCTGAAGTTTCAGGCATGTCATTTTTTTCTATATAAATTGACCATTCTTTTTTAAAATAATCAATAAACTCAGGATCTTTCAATAAAGAGGTGTTAAATCTCCAGCTTTTACCAATCGGTTTATTATTTTTGTTTCTCAGACTGAATGAAACTGGTGCGTGATCGCTGATGCTGATTGGATGTATCTGAGTCTCTGAAATGTCGCCCATTAGTGAGTTACTATTTAAAATATAATCTATTCTAGAGAAGGAGTGGTGAACTGAAGAGAAGAAGGTGTATTCTCTTAGTTTAGGATGGTGAGAGCGCCAAGCATCGCAAAGACCAAAATCCTTCATGTACTGTTTGATAGTTTCTGACGACTGCCAGACTCGATGACTACCTGATGTGCTGCAGCGATCTTGTTCAGTCAAGACTACATTAAAATCACCAGCTAGCACTATTCTGTTACCTGAATAATTCTGGAGTGTAGCAAACAGGGAGTGGAAAAAGGAGGGATCATCTGCATTGGGGCCGTACACATTGGTAATACATAATTTGATATTACAAATAGATAATAAAGTTATCAGAAATCTGCCTTCCGGATCCACTACTGTGCTATCTATGTCAAAATTTAGTCTCTTATTAATAAGAGTAGCTACTCCTCTCTGCCTAGAATTATAACAAGCTGAGTAAACATGAGGAAACTGAGCTGTTTGAAGAAGGTCTATGGTTGAGTTTGTTAAATGAGTCTCTTGTAGTAAGACAATGTCAGCCTGCAGCTCCTGTAATTTATTAAAGATCTTCAACCTCTTCTCCCTGGAACCGGCTCCATGTACATTCCAACAGACAATTTTTAACATGGTTATTGTGAACGGTTTAATGCTTCATGCGTGTTACTGACGCGTGTGTCTTTGTGCGCCCCTCTTGCGTGTTCGCGCGTGTTTGCATGCAGCCTGATTGTGCGCGTTTGTCCGTATGTTAAATGTCCGTATATGTAGTCTACCTTAATGCGTGTTCTCTCATACATAAAACGCGAGTGTTTATATGTATCATGTATGGTGCGGCTGTGCGTCCTGACGGTGTTTGACCGGCTGCATGCGCTGCTGATATTACGAGCTGGATTACAATTAACAGTGAAGACGTGAAATAGAAAGATAGTGAAAAGTGAAAAGTGAGAAGAGTGGTGAAACAGAAAAAAATACATCGATCTATGTGTAGAGGCTGTGGTGAGACGAGCAGTGTGTTCTACTGTCAGTGATCTATAATGGCGAGTTAAGAGTGATCATTTGGAGAGATTGACTTACAGCACCTGGGATCAGAAGAGCCACGGAGTGATGTCCGGGTCGCGGTACAGTTGTCCATTAATAAACAGTTTATCCACCGCGATGACAGCGCAAGCGCCATCGGCGATCGATTTCCTCCTGATGGGAAACAGGACTCTCCGTCGGTCCAGAATCTCTCTCGGATATTGGTCGTTTACTCCGAAGTTGGTCCCCTTCAGTTCGCGGCCCTGGTTCTTCACCTGCTCCTTCTGTTTGAAGCTGACGAACTTCGCTACTATGGGTCTTGGTCTGCTGGACCCGGGTTTCCTCCCGCCGAGCTGATGGACTCTGTGAAAGGAGATGTTTTTCACCGTTTCCTCCGGGAGCTTCAGGTGGATTTTGATGAAGTTTTTCACCGTGGTCTCGGGGTCCTCCTCCGTCTGCTCTGGAATCCCTGCAAATACCAGGTTCTCTCTCATGCTCCGCGCCTGCAGATCGATCACCGTTTCCTTAATCTTCTTATTTTCATCTGAGAGACGGGTCAAGCCCTCGGTGAGGGATTTTACCGTCTCTCTGAGACCGGCATTTTCTGCAGCCAGACTTTCCACCTGCTTCTGGCTGAATTCTAATGATTCACGTAGCGCCTGGAACTCCTTGTGGAGAATTTCTACCAGACTCAAACGCGCATCAAAACTACTGAGTTTCTTATCTATGGAGATCAGAACATCTGTTGAGTCGTTCCCCGTTGGTGAAATAGCTCCAGGTGAATCCTCATTTCGCTGTCTCTTGGACTTGGATGAGGTGGAGGGGGTGGAGGTGTAGCTTGGTTTCCCCATGACGATTCTGTCGTAACAACGATCTATAAAATCTGTCAGGCTGGCCAAATCCTCCCCGCTGTGCTCCAGAGTGTACCTTTTAAAGACACTATAGTCCTACTTTAAAGAATATTTTGATTAAGTTGGCACAAAATACAATTGAATGAAAGCATAAATGTTTGGGCGCGCCTAGTTTGAATCTGCCGTCTCCTGGGAACTACTTCACCTACAGCATTAGTGTCACTTACCTGCCACCAGTCTCACCAAAAGAGACAAGACACAAATGAGAAACTACAGGCCAATCTCAAATCTTCCTTTTCTAAGTAAGATAATTGAAAAAGCCGTTTTTCATCAGCTAAACAACTTTTTAACACCAAACAACTGCTATGATGTCTTCCAGTCAGGTTTTAGCAGCACCACAACACTGAGATGCTCTGACCAAAGTCATTAATGACATATGTTTGAATACAGACGATGGAAAAATGTCAGTCTTAGTCTTACTGGACCTCAGTGCTGCATTTGATACAGTTGACGACAATATATTACTTAAAAGACTGGAGAACTGGGTGGGCCTCTCTGGCACTACACTGCACTGGTTTAAATCTTATTTAGAGAATAGAAAGTACTTTATATCAATAGGTAATTTTACTTCTGAGCAGACAAGAATTACATGTAGAGTTCCCCAAGGTTCCATCCTGGGGCCTCTTCTGTTTGACATCTACATGCTCCCACTGGCACAAATTATAAAGAAAAACAAAATTAGTCACCATAGCTACGCAGATGACACACAGATATCTATTACAATTTCACCAGGAGATCGAGGCCCCGTACAGGCTCTTGGTAAATGCATTGAAGAGATTAATGACTGGATGTGTCTGAACTTTCTCCAGTTAAACAAAAACAAAACTGAGGAACTTGTATTTGGAGCCAAAGAGAAATGATTAAGTGGCACCACAGAGTTTCAGTCTATACACTTAAAACCCCCACCCAGGCCAGAAATCTGGGTGTATTGATGGACTCAGACCTTAACTTTGAAAGACACATTAAGGGAATTAGAAAATCAGCCTGCTGTCACCTTAAGAATATATCAAGGGTAAAAGATCTGATGTCCCAGCAGGTCCTGGAAAAACTAGTCCATGCTTTCATCTTTAGTCGGCTTGATTATTGTAACAGTGTTTTTACAGGTTCTACCTAAAACATCAGTCAGACATCTGCAGCTGATTCAGAACTCTGCTGCTCAAGTCCTCACTAAGACCAAGAAAGTGAACCACATCAGTCCAGCTCTGAGGTCTTTACACTGGCTGCCGGTCCGTCAGAGAATAGATTTTAAAGTTCTGCTGCTGGTCTATAAAGTTCTGATTGGTTTAGGACCAACTTACATCAGTGACCTCTTGACCCAGTATGAACCTACCAGAACCCTTAGGTCATCTGGATCCAGTTTCTTATCAGTTCCCAGAGTCAAAACCAGACATGGAGAAGCTGCATTCAGCTTCTATGCTCCACATGTCTGGAACAAACTCCCAGAAAGCCTCAGATCAGCTGAAACACCCAGTTTGTTTAGATCAAGGTTCTTCTTTAAGCTGGAATTATGTTTTAATTTTGTCTTTACCTTTATTTCTTGCATTTTATCTATTTTATTTTAGCATCTTCCTTCTGTTTTTATTTAAATAATTGCATTTCTTTATCATTATGTTTTTTAATACACTTGTATTGCTTTCTGCACCCTGCTGTAATGTTTTATATAAAGCACTTTGAATTTTCTTGTACATGAAATGTGCTATACAAATAAATTTGCCTTGCCTTAAGAACAGTGGGGTCAATTACACAAGGAGCTCACAATGGGAATGTGAAAGAGCCTTGGAGAAAAACAGCCCTTGGAAGGTCAGCTTTTTGAGTCAAGGTTGCTAAAGTGTGTAACTCCTTATCACCTGAATTGAAACAGGATCCAGATTTAGGGGCTTTTAAAAACAAACTAAAGATTTTAAAGAAGGCTCAAGTTTGTATGCATTTTTAAACTAAATGTATTGTTTTTGTGCATTGTAAATGTAATGTATTTGTACTGTAAAAGCCCAACTAGGGACAGACATTGCGAATTAGCCTTGGCTACAAATGTGATGGTGTGATTCATGTTTATTGTATACACTTTTCCTTATCAAATAAGCAAATAAAAAAAGTCTTAGTACATGTCTCACATGTTTAAGTGCATCTTTGCAAATGGTTATGTACAAGTAGCCTACAGCTAGAACGAGCCCACATTTAGCACATTTTCCAAATAAACAGATCTTGCTGATCTAAACTGATTAGTTGATTCTCAGTCTTATGGTTGTGTTGAGGCAAAAAGTTTCTTTGTCAAGGAAGAGGAGTCTGATTCTGAAGTGAAAAATGATTACAAGTTTATTGAACACACAATTAGAATACAAAGAATAGAAAGAATAGAATTGCAATTCGAGAGACTGTTCAGAGGTCTGACAGCACAGAGATCTGAAGAGAATCTGATAAGAAACACACAGGCAGCATCTTTTAAGCAGAATGATCACGTCACAGCACATCATATATCTTGTAAGATAAAAACAAAGAGACTGTCTGTTCCTCACGCAGGATTAGACACTTCAGCAAACCCAATGAGCTTTTGCATTTACTGAGCACATAAACAACCCCATTGACATTAAGGCTGGATGCCCTGCTGGGTCATCCTGAAGGTATCTGGCAAGTATCCAGATAAGTCACACAGGTCAGTGTGAACTGCTCTAAGGAAATGCATCAACTTTAAGATAGCCACAGGCTACTCAGCATAAATCTCTGTTACCAAGAACTTAAACAATCTGTTTACCTTGAGAGTGATCAGTATAGCACAATATTAAAAGGAATATATGAAATTTCCACAACAGTTGTTCTCTACAAAACATGTCAGGATGATTTCATTGTGTAAGTCCTCATATACACAATAGTCTGTTCAATTGTCAAAATTAGTCAAGAACACCATATATGAATGTGATGTGGACAAAAATCTATGGCCAAACAGAAAGCAGTGTGTGGATGGCCAAGAGGATGAGGATAGTGGCCAGAAGAGGGAGGGTGATGACAGCGACCAGCGAAAGTGTTACTTTATGTGAAAGCATTCGGGGTATCAACAAACTCTTTGTTGTCATGGTAACGTGACAGTTTCTTCATCATATAAAGATATTTGGTTCTTCTATATCAGTGGCTCTCAAACTTTTTACAGTATGTACCACATGAGAAAATATCAAACTCACCAAGTACCACCATCATGAAAACCTGAACATACAGTAGCAAACATATTAAGCTATAACATACATAGCTATTAGCTATGGACAGTTCATAAAGGAACTGGGCTGCACGGTGGTGTGGTGGTTAGCACCATAGCCTCACAGCAAGAAGGTTGCTGGTTATATCTCAGCTGGAGGGGGAGGTTCGAACTTTGTGGCCTTTCTGTGTGGAGTCTGCATGTTTACCCCGTGTATGCCTGGGTTCTTTCCAGGTTCTACAGCTTCCTCCCACCGTTGTGGTTGTTTGTCCCCTATGTGTTGGCCCTGCGATGGACAGGTAACCTGTCCAGGTGTACCTGCCTCTCACCGGTAATGCTGGAATAGGCTCCAACTTACCCGCGACCCTTAATGTTTAATAATTTTATTAAAAAATATTTATGACTTTCCTCTAAGTACCACCAAGAGGGCTCTCGCGTACCACTGGTGGTACACGTACCACAGTTTGAGAATATAGGTTCTATATGGTTTTATTTTTATAGTTTAGGTTTTATATTTTCAAGCATGTATGAGTAAGGAAAATGTCTGAAAACTACGGTTATTAGTTGTTTTAATTTAATCAGTCTTTTTCACAGCAATGATCAGGCCCATTCCAACACAAACAAAGCGAAGCAAAAAGGGCTGAACATCTTCTTTAACCGCTTTGACCAGCCCACTGTCCCCCCTCCCCCACTGCAGTACACAACCTCCCTGACTTCATCCCCTGTGCAGCCCCCCTGCCAACCCTTACCCCTCCCCCCATCTCAGCACCCTCCACACATAACAGCAGAACAGGTGACGGGAGAATTGGGGAAGCTCCACCCATGGAAAGCAGCAGGCCCTGACGGAGTGCCTCCTCGTCTGCTTAGGACCTGCGCTGCTGAACTGGGGGAACCACTCCAGCATGTCTTCAACCACAGTCTACAGCTGGGGAAATTGCCTACCCTGTGGAAAACATCCTGTATTGTTCCAGTTCCAAAGAAAAACCGCCCTGGTGAGCTGAACGATTACAGACCGGTGGCACTTACATCCCAGCTGATGAAGACGATGGAGCGGCTCATCCTCAATCTCCTCAAGCCCCAAGTGCAACAGGCCCAGGACACCCTACAGTTTGCCTATCGAGCAGGTGTGGGTGTGGAGGATGCTATTCTCTACCTCCTACACCGTGTCCAAGTACATCTGGATAAGGGGAGGGGCACAGTGAGGATCCTCTTCTTGGATTTTTCAAGTGCCTTCAACACAATCCAGCCCCTGATGCTTCTGGACAAACTGAGGGAGATGCAGGTGGACCTCTGCTTGGTGTCCTGGATTGGTAAATACCTCACAGAGAGACCGCAGTATGTCAGGCTAAAGGACACCACATCTGACACTGTTATTGGCAGCACAGGAGCACCCCAGGGGACGGTGCTGGCCCCCCTCCTCTTCACACTCTACACCTCAGACTTCTGCTAAAACTCAGAGCTGTGTTACATCCAGAAGTTTGCAGATGACACAGCCATCGTGGGGTGTATCAGGGATGATGGAGAGGACGAGTACAGGAATCTAGTCAGTGACTTTGTCACCTGGAGTCAGATGAACCATCTCCAGCTTAACACCTCAAAGACTAAGGAGCTGGTTATTGACTTCAGAAAGTCCAGCCCACAACCACGCCCAGTGACCATCAGGGACGACAAGGTGGAGATTGTAGACAACTACAGGTATCTCAGTTTGTGGCTGGATAACAAGCTGGGCTGGACATGCTGTACAGATCACCTGTACAAGAAGGGCCAAAGCCGTCTGTACTTCCTGCGAAGACTGGGATCTTTTAACATCTGCAGGAAACTCCTGTGGATGTTCTATCAGTCTGTGATGGCTAGTACGCTTTTTTATGCTGTTGTCTGCTGGGGGGGTAACATGACAAAAAGGTGTGCTAACAGGCTGGAAAAACTCATCAGGCGGGCGGGCTCTGTGGTTGGCATGAAGCTGGACTCCCTGGTGACAGTGGCAGAGAGGAGAACACTAAAAAACTACTGGCTATTGTGAATGATGCCAGTCACCCTCTGCACACTGTCATCAGTGCACAGAGAAGCCTGACCAGTAACAGGCTGCTCCTCCCCAAGAGTAGGACCAACCGGCTCAGAGACTCCTTTGTCCCCCGAGCCATCAAACTATACAACTCTGCATTAGGCAGGAGGGGGAGAAGGAGGGGGGAGAGGGAGGTGTGCAGTCTGCCTGATACAACACATGCACAATAACCCATACAAACAGTTGCAATAACTTTTGCGTGCAATAGTGAACTGGGAATCTGTACCACCTCTACTGTGTGCAATGCTTGTTTATATTGTTTTATTTAACTTATCTTATTGTTATTTATTGCATTCTATTTGTGCTTTTCTTGCACCTTGTTGCCTCTATTTTGCTTTGTACCTGTATATATTGTGTCTTGTGCTTGTCCTGCTTTACTGTTGGTGTTGTGTTGCTGCTGGTACCCAAATTTCCCTGAGGACTCTCCAAAGAGATTATTAAAGTATTTCTATTCTATTCTATTCTATGTAGGAGTAGCATGGAGACATTCGTTGAAGTAAAGCAAATTGTAGCAGATACTGTGGCCGGAAGCGAAAGGACGATGCAAGCACAGTTAGTTTTTCAGTCTTTTTCTGAACTTCTTTAATTCCTCTGTCACACAACTATATTGACAAATCAGGAACTAGCAAGAAAAAAAAAACATGATATGATTTTCCAATAAATGTTTAAGAGGATTTATTTTAAAGAGTTCAATTGCATTGTAGCAGAGAACTTTTTGAGGTTAGGGTCAAAAGTAAAACCCCCAATGCTTTCCTCTTTTTCACTGCTCTCCTCTTCCACTGTCCATGGCTGTGTAAGAATGTGCACCCTACTCCCTACATAGTGCCCTATATAGGGGTCACGCATTTTGTAGGGGTTTCTGAATGTCCAGAGAGAAAAAAGTAGTGCACTCAAAATTACCCACAATGCATCTTGAAAAGTAGTGAGCATTGATGGTCACTAGATGGGTCAATATAGATCACAATGCATTGCAGGCAGAAGGTCAACATGGCGCAAGGAGGCAAAAAAAAAAATACTTTTTATTGGATATGCAACAAAGAATAAAATACAATATAAGGAATAAAAATAAAAATATTTACACAAAACTTTAGATTGGATTTGGAATAACACCTTGGCACGCATTGCGGTTGCCATGGTGATACCTGGTAGTCACGTGGTCTGCGGTGAGGCAAAAATAGGCAGCTTCCTGTCTGAATGGTTGAGAATGAGTGCACTACGTAGTGTGCTATATAGTGCAGCCCTATGTAGTGAAGAAGTGGTTAGGGAATACGGTGGACATTTGGACATAGCCATGATCATTATCATTGCCCTTCTCTTCCTTGTGAATTTTAATATAATTGCTGTCACTATGGATGGGAACCAAGAATTGTTTCCAGTTGAGAACTGTTTTTTATTGTCTGATCCATTGGTATCATATGTCTCTGAGATTATCGATTTCTCTTTGATGCCTAGGGATGTGATGTTGACAGAATGAAAAAGGTGGAACTCAAGTGTGGGTGTAGTTTTCTACAGCTATCTTGTCATTTATTTTCAGAAAAGGTAGTGGTGTATTATGAACTAATCTGTCACTCAGAGACTAACATTAGTGGGGTGGTGCATCAAACTCCAGCAGTAACAAATGAGATGAGACCTGCTAACAAGCACACACAGCATCACTAAACCAATGTAAACCAACTTTGAGGTGTAGAAAAAAAGTCAGAACTTTATTGGTTTCACCACACTTTGCTGCTCTTAATAAGTTTTATATTAAGTTTTATATATTTTTTTTAATTCTGCTTTAAGTCTCCTCGTTCACAGCAACCCTTCCTGGTCTCAGATTGTTCAGGTCTTTGTTCCTTCATGTCCTCCTCTGTGGTTCTGTTGGACCACTTCTCCTCCCTCCTGGTTCTGGATTGTTCTGGACCCTCAGTCTGATTAAGCAAACCAAATAAAAACGGGTTCAGTTTTACCTTCAGATGGAGGATTTCACAGAGAAATTCAGCTGCACCAAGACGACCTGAGAGGAAGTGAAAGAAAACTGTTAGAGATGCGTTTACTGACCCAGTTAAAAATCAGGACGGTTCAGACCGAGGACCTGTAGAAGGTTTTAAGGACCACGGAAGAGACCATGAACATCCTCAGGTGGTGGAGCTGCTGTCTCACCTTCCTGACCTGAGCCTGTATGTGGGTGGTCCAGGTTGGTCCAGGTTCAGGTGTCCACCAGCTGCACACCGAGGTTTTTGATGTTCCTCAGCCTCTCCACTGGAGCACCACCGATGAAGAGGATGGATGAAGAAGATGAAGGAGCTCTGCTGTTTCCTGCTGAATCCACCACCAGCTCCTTGGTTTGGCTGATGTTTAACTGAAGGTGGTTGTCATGGCAACATGTCTCCAGTGTCTCCACCTCCTTCATGTTGGTGGTCTCATCGCTGTTGGAGACGAGACCGTGCAGCGACGTGCAACGAAAGCAAAGATAAAGTAAAAACACGGAGCACAGGAAGGCGTCTGACCACGGCTGCGCCATCTTTTTACACTCATACATTTATTAGTAGAAACATTAGAAACAAACTGCAGGACTCAAACACATGGAAGTTTACTTTTATAAAATGAAAGATGAGCTGATTCAGTCACAACAAGGATGAAATATTTCAACGTACGATCAGAACATAAAGTTTATGTAGCAGCTGCTTTAAATAAGAAGACACCAGCAAAGGTTTTCACTGGAAAGAAAAACACTAACAGTAAAAATCTGAAAGAAGAGCTCCATTATTTCTATTTTAATAATTCTTTACTTCATCAGTTCATTAAACTGACATCCTTCTGTTCACATTTTCACCAGCAGAGGGAGACAAATCACCATCAATGAAGACTCCACTTCCTCCATTCACACATCTGAGCTAACAGGACTGTGTGTTGATGTTTTTCTTCTATGGGCAACCAAAAGTATTGTTTCTAGCTCCAAATAAAAGACCCTCCACCTGTTATTGTACGGCACCCCACAGAGGACACATATTTTTTTTCTTTTGCGTTAGCACGCAATTCTTTTGCGTTCCCTCTGTTAGAGTCAGGAGATTCCAACAGAGTACGATGAGTGTCACTATAGACGATCTCTGCACGCATGTGTGTTCTGTACTGAGCGTTTAAGAGAGTGGGACCTCTTACCTCAGTTAGTGGAGCTCTGTTTGTTGAGCTGTGGAGTTCAGCCGTGTGAGAGGATGAGAGGACCACGCAGCTAGTTCAAACGTAATATGTCTCATGAGTCGTTTGTGTGAGCACAACTGTCATTTATACATGTGAAGGATGTCCACCTCCACGGTAACCTCGAGAGAGGAATCGAATCATGCGACCAAGAGGGAAAACCCACTATGACTCTGCCAACACCCACGCAATCGGTCTGTGTCAGACACTTGACGTAACTTGCAGACACGCAGTATTTTAGTTAGTATTACGTTTTAAAACCATTTACTCAGTCGTCAGTATGGAGAAAAATAAGAATGATGGAGAGGATACCGTACAGGAACAAGCTTATCATGGAGGCCCGGGGTCGGTATATTGCAGATTCGGCCTCAGAAAATAAAGATGGGAACTTTTGTTTAATCCTGACTGAATAAAACTTTTTGAGGATTTTTCTCCTTACAAACAGTCTCTCTCACTCCCAAAGTGGGGGTCTAGCTGAAAGAATCCAGGACTCCAATTTATGACTTGGTTTTCAGTTCCACAGGTCAACAAAGGTCAACTCTCCAAACACAGGAAAGGGGGAGTACTTCGTTAAGTTATATCAAAGATCTGGGAAATTTCTGAACTTTAATCTTCTGCAACACAAATCTGTCTGATAATCAGCTAAAAATGTGTTTTGGATCCCACATGCAACTTCTCATTCAGAATGTTGTCCACTTTGAAGCTGTTCCTCTCTTTTTCTTCAACTGATAAGGCCTTCCTGCAGCTTTCAGCCCTAATGGGCCAGGACATCTGGAAACACCCCAAGAAATGTTTATCTTACATTCCGAAGGGTAATAAAGCATGTGAAGTTTTTCTCTGTGTCACACCACAGAAAGGAATTATATATGTTTTATTTAGATACCATGTACATCAATATAATGTAATAAGTCACTACTGGAGACCTGAGGGGTATTGCACGAAACCAAGATAAGGGATTAAGCCGGGATATGTTGGTTATCCTGGCTGAATTTAGCCCTAAGTCGGTTGCATGAAAGCAGCTCAAACTAAACCCGGCCAAGTTACTGTGGTGATTTATCCACTGCAACTAGCCTGCTCCAGACCAGGCTAACTGCTCAGGCTAAGATTAATCCTAGTGAGTCACCTGCATGTCCAACGTCAATTCTATGAGGAATTAATGTGTTTTACAGCATGTCCATGGTCTTCCTAAGTATGGCGCGTCATTTTAATCATCCAGTATTAAAATATTACATATACAGTCACTGTACATTTAATCGAAATCTGTTCGTAATCGCAACAGCCTTTTTATATGGATTCGAGTTGTAATATTATTATTCTATTCTATTCTACAGTCATTTAGCAGATGCTTTTATCCAAAGCGACTTACATTTGAGAGTAAGAACAACACAAGCATGAATTCAAACAAGATGGGACGTCATAATTAAGTGTTAGTCAGACCGCTTTTGAGTCCAGTTAGACCCAGGTGCTGTCGTGTAGTGCTAGTGCAGTGCATATAATTTTTTTTTTTTAGTCATTTTATTTAAATACAGGATCACGATTTCATCACACAATATCAACTTGGTCATAAGTGCATGATTTCATCAGGCCAAGTGTTATATTGCTATGCTAATGAAGACTGCTCGTCAAATTGCTGTCAGAGGTTTTATAAATATGTGTTTTATTGCATTAATTGAGATTACAAAACACAGCGGATGAGGTTACAAAGGTGTATTCAAAGAAATCCGTGACGAGGGCAATGTAGAATATTCAGGTCCAACTCCCCTTCACCTGTTCCCTCTTCATAATGGCTTGCCCTTTTTCTGAGGATGTGCTGGACGAGGAAGCCCGCATCCTCAGAAGAGCATTCAGACGTGAACGAGTCTTCAGGGACAGCTCACATCCCCTGGCCTTTGGAGATGACTATGTCATTGAGAGATACAGATTTTCGGTTACTGGATTTCCAGCAGTTTTCTGAGTGTCCGGCGTTTAATCTCAAGATCCAGCTTTGCTCTTGCTCTTTTTGAGTCAGCTTTTAACATCTGCCAGCTCTCTCTCTCTCTCCAGGTGCCCTGAATAAAACGTTCTGACAGTTTGTGAGGTCTGTAAAGGAAATGTCAATTAGCACAGCAGGATTTGTGCATAACGTAGATGTACTTTAGCCAATACTCACAATGTTACCAGGCCGCTTAGGAGACTGTGCAGCATCCGGGTCCTGCTACACATTTTCTATTAGCACCACATCACTGACTTCATATCCTTCATGTAATGAATAAGCAGGCCAATCCCATAAAACTGACATGCCTCAAGCCTTCTGGACTCCACTGACACAGTCTCCTCATCTGCAGACGTGCATTCTGCAGCTGCAGATGTGCCTTCCCCCTGCCGTATACATGCAGCGAGAGGACTCGGATTAAGATTTCACAGAACATACCAAGCCTGTGATTTCGAGACACTGTACTAACCGGATCATCTTCTGGTGGCTCCAAAAGTGTAATTGTGTTCCCAGACACTGCAAGGTTATCCAAAGTCAGACACTATATTATATTTGATTGTGTTCCATGTGCAGTAGAATTGCAGTACGTGATGTACCTTGTATGAAGCGGACAGTTTCTGTGGCTGGGACAGAGTCAGTTATTGTCCCTCCCTGGATCACCTCCATCACTGGCCTCCCTTTATTTAAATGGAGTGCCAGTTCCTCTGCTGGAGTCACATCCTGGCTTGGTGGGCCGCCCCCTGTGCCAGTTTATAGGCCTTTTTTTAACTGCTACAATCATACAGACATTGAACATGTCAGCAGACACCTCATCTATTCACCTCATTTGTTCACGGTTATCTACTTTGGAGTCACTTACCAGCCTGCAAAATGTTCTTATATTTCATTTTTTCTTGCTGCCAGGTCCTTTTATGGCCAGACAGGTTTGTCCTTTATGAAGGACGCCCCGGGCTCTGGGGAGTCGGGTCTCCCCCCGCTCCTGGGGGTGGGGGGTCTGCCGCTGCTGGGGGGGGCTGGGCCCGTCCGGATGTGCCGTGCCGGGGGCTGGTTGGTCCATGCCCTGGTGCTTGGTCGCAGCCACAGAACCTGGGTGGGGGTGTGTGTGTATATAGGTGGGTGTGTGTGTGTGTCTGTAGGTATGCTTGTGTGTGGGTGGGTGTAGAGGGATGTGTGTGCTGTACGTGTGTGTAGGTGTGTATGAAGGTCTGGGTGTGTGCGTCTATGCGTGTGTGTGTGAGGGGTGTGCGGGTGTATGTGTGGAGGCCTATGTGGGATGTATGTGTGTGTGTGTGAAGGTGTGTATGTGTGAGTGTGTGCATGTGGAGGTCTGGCTGAGGTCTGGCTCATGTCTCCTCGCCTCCTGGCTGAGGCTGTCCCCCCGGGACATAAGGTGGCGGGAGGATGATGGTGAAAGGATGGTGTTTGTGTGGGAGGAAGGTGTATGTGAGGGAGGATGGTGTATGGGTAGGAGAATGGTGTGAGGATGGGTAGTGGAAGGATAGTGTGTGTGTGTGTGGGAGGATGGGGTATGTGTGGGAGGATGGATGGTGGAAGGATGGTGTGTGTGTGGGAGGATGGATGGTGTATGAGAGGGAGGATGGTGTATGTGTAGGAGAATGGTGTATGTGTGGGAGGATGGGTAGTGGAAGGATAGTGTGTGTGTGTGTGGGAGAATGGGGTATGTGAAGGTGGATGTATGGTGTAGAAGAGGGAGGATGGTGTATGTGTGGGAGAATGGTGTATGTGTGGGAGGATGGGTAGTGGAAGAATAGTGTGTGTGTGTGTGGGAGGATGGGGTATGTGAAGGTGGATGTATGGTGTATGAGAGGGAGGATGGTGTATGTGTGGGAGGATGAATGGTGGAAGGATGATGTATGTGTGGGAGGATGGGGTATGTGTGGGAGAATGTATGGTGGAAGGATGGTGTGTGTGTGTGGGAGGAAAGAGTATGTGAGGGATGGATGGTGTATGCGTGGGAGGATGAATGGAGGAGTGGAAGGAGAGTGTGTGTGTGTGTGTTTGTTTGTGTGTGTGTGTTGGTCTGGGGGGGGCAGGATTAGGTCTCGGGGTGTGCGGCTGGGCACTGGGGTGTGGGGCTGGCCTCTGGCGGTGGCCGTCTGGGCGGGCCGGGTCCCCCCGGGTGGCGTGCTGGCCCTCGGCCTGTGGGGGTGGGGGGTGTCCCTGCGCTCCTGGGCCCGGGCCCTCTGCCCCGTCTGTCCCGGGCGGCCGGTGCTCAGGGGGGGGCGGGGACTGCTGGCCTCGGCCTGCCGGGGCCGGTGCCCTGTGTCCGCGGGGGGGCTCCTGCTGGGGTCTCCTGCTGCTGTCTTCCTGGGCGGGCGAGTGGTCGTCTCTTTGGACCGGTCGGGGTCTGTTGCCTACGGGGTGGCTGGTGGCCTGGGTCTCGGGACCGCTGGCCTGTCTCTGGCCTCTGTTCAGGTGAGGTGGCATCTGCATGATCACTCTGCATGGTCACTCCTTCCTGAACGTCTCCATTCCGTATATTCGGTATGTTGACACAGTCTCTGCGTCGCCGTGTGGCCGAGTCCTCCAGCACATCCACACAGGTTTCTCTGCGCGTGTTCTTGAATACAACAGTTTCACTTATATCTATTATCATATTTTTGTTTTGTTTTTTGTTTTTTTTCTTCAATATACCTTTTCTCTCTATTCTTATAATTATTCTTAAAATTTTATTATTATTTCTGTTATTATTATTATTATTATTACTCTTATTATTATTATTATTACTATTATTATTATTATTATTATTATTCTGATTATTATTATTGTTACTATTATCAACTAGTTGTGTAATGACCTACTGGCTAGGATGATCTTAGCATGTTGTAAGTAGTATGGATTACATGGTCTTTTGTATGATGTCTGAAGTCCCCACCTGCACTCCCCACACCCTTTCTGTCCCTCTCCCTCCCCTCCCTCTTCTCTCTCCCTTCCTTTCTCTCTCTCTCTCTCTGTCCCCTCCGGTCGAGTCCAGCATTAAGAGTTTGATTTAATAAAGTTTTTCATATCATCAAGAGGGACTTTATACATGTAGTATAAATCCCTGCTTGATAGAGTAAAATTGCCCGGCACCAGACGGCAGCCAGACATTCATTCTGTTTGCAACGATGCTGGACAAGACAGGTGAAAAAAAAAAAAAAAAAAAAAAAAAAAAATTTAATTTTTTCTTGTTGCCAGGTCCTTTTATGGCCAGACAGGTTTGTCCTTTATGAAGAACAGAAAGATAAAATAGATAAAAACGTTACATGAGGAAAATAGATTAAATGACACATTGTGGATAATTGTTTGCATCTAATCATACTCTACATTTCCTGAGTAACATGCACCTGCTTGTCACTCTTAAAGTATACAACAGTTAGTGGATTTGAAAAGTAACTCCTTTAATTGTAGCCTAATTATGACAGTTCCAGTGGAGCACTGTTTATTAATTGTACAGTTTTTGACTACTTACACATTGAACCGGTCGGCTATTGTCTGCCAGGTTCTCTCGCGTTCTTTACTTATGGCATTGGTATTGCCTTTTTTCCTTATAATATCCTTAACTTCATCAGAGAACTCCGTCAGGAGCTGTTGTTCAGCGGCCGTGACGTAGGATGCGCGATTTTTATCCATTTCCCCATCGGTGATTCTTGGAGCTATCGCGAGGTCTGCTTCAGTATGCCGTGCACACACACTTATCCCAACTATCTTCACCTGGCTTAACCTAGCCGCACCTTCTCATCCTGGCTCAGCAAACGTGCAACCAATTAAGCCAGGATAGGCCGCGCAAGCTAGGTCAAGCTGGGCTTTCTTAATTATCCTGGATTTCTTTATTCTGGTTTCGTGCAATACCCCTCTGGTTTGTTTGTGTGTCAAAGAGTCAACAGTGATGCTTTTGAAGTGAAGAAGTCAATAGTTAACAATTCCTGGTTTCTCTGTCCTGTGAAGGGAGACAGATGGTTCACTATGACCCTTACCGGACTGGAGTTGAAGCTCAAAGATACAGAGGAAAGCTCCACATTTAAACTAGTTTATATTAGCTAGCCAACATTAGCGGCTAACGCTAGCTAGCGTCTGCACATACATTTGTATGATTTACACAAACATGAAGCAGATGGATAAAAAGAGACACATTGAGGAGTAGATTATTTAGTTTTAACATCTATATGATGTTAAGTTTGTGCTTAAAGCGCCTGAAGTTCTGCTTATGGGTCGCCGACGCTGGACCGGACCTGCTGCTTCCTGGAGAGAGTTTACCGTGAGGACGTCTACCCTGTCTCACCTTCAGCAAGAGTGAGGGACACACATGGAGGTTTTCCTCTCCACTGCATGCTCAGGATGGAGGATTAAATCCAAGAGAACATTTCATGGAATCTGTTGGTTTCCTCAGCTGGACAATTATTTTATTATTTGTTGCCTTGCCAGTGTCAATTCATGACAAAGTACAAATAAAGCTAAATTGAAGTGAACTGAATGAATCTAGTTTATTTCCAGCTTTATTTTGACTGAGGCTGATGAGATTCCTCTTACTTCCAGAGGTGGAAATCCAACTTTTAGGAAGGTTTGAGCATTTTCCTCCTTGAAACTGAACACGTGACTTCCAAGTACAAATGTAGCTCATGTTGGTTGAACGATTAGAAAAAGCTGTTTTCTTCTGCAACAAATGAGAAGGGATTTCTTTTTTTGATGAGTCATGATTTGTAGAGCAGCTCTACGCTGCCAGTGGGGGTCTGCAGGGTTCATGAGTTTAACCGAACCAGCCTGTATGTACTTATATTTGTGGTTTGTTAGGTATGATTATTATCAGACAAATAATCCCTGTTATTCTGTGTTCATTTCCTAACACCATAAATGTGTAAAATCACAAACACAACTTGAGGGATCTTTACAATTATGTTTAGTTATGTGATTAATAGTAAAATGAAGTAATCGTGACATCTTCTGAGTTCATGGAAGAACCTGTTTGACTAAACCTCTCCATCTTTTTTTAGCTCAAACTTGTGAGTGTTTGTAACATCAGTCAGAAACTGAATCCTGGAAAAATGTTTCACAAACACAACTTTCACTGTAAAATGAATATTTATCTGTTTTTATTTACATCACAGCTGTGTGTCATTTCTTCACCTACATTCGCTGCTTCCATCAAGGGCTGGTCAACCAGCAGGACGGTAAGACACACACACTCACGCAGACACACACACACACACTCACACACAGGCCTTCTACCCGAACCAGTAGAAAAACCTGTCATCATTTCTTTACTAACTATTTTTATATGAGCTGAAATAATAGAAAAGGAACCAGAAATGGGAATAAAAGGCATCATGATGAGAAAATAAACCTTCAGATGGAGACTGACTTTAAACCAATCGTATCTTCTCGTCTGGTCTGTAGGCTCAGGACGTCTGTGTGAGATCTTTGGTCATTTAGAAATGGATATCAAGTGTAATCTGCCGTGTCCTGCAGACTAAAGAGGAGAGGGAGCATCCAGCTTGTTATCAGTGGACAGGTGAACAGCTGCATCTCTGATGGGATGGCTGCATTAGTGCCGATGGCGTGAGCAGCTTCCACATCTGTGAAGCTCCATCAGTGCTGAGAAGACCTCGTTTAGACGTGTCTTAGTGAAACAGTATTGATAGTCGTGTCTTTTTATGGAAATGTGATCAGTAAACACGCTATCATGGATCACTCATTGTGGATTTACAGTAGTAGCGGTTTAAAAGTTCCCCTGTTTCCATGATGGGTCCTTGACTGGTTCTTGACTGGTCCTTGACTGGTCCTTGACTGATCCTTGGCCGATCCTTCACAGGTCTGTGGGGGTAATGTAATCCCCCGCAATGACGTCGTCAGCGAGGCTCTGCCCCTAAGCAGCCCAAGTAAAAAAACAGCTGCAATCCCTCTTTTGTCCACGGGGAGGAGCAGTGATTTGATCTTGCTGCTCTCTAAACAGTTTATAATGAGCTGTGTTGCTCATTTGTTGCATTTTTGCCAACATTTAAAAAATGATTTGATTTGAAAATGGCGTCAAATAAATGTATCAAAAAAGCCGACATGTGTAGCTAATGGTGTTATGAGGCAAAGCACAACCTCCTCAAGTCGGCTAAGTGGTGAATGTCACTAGCAGCGAGCTTTCTAAACATCCCGAGGAGCGCTGCCAGCGGTCATTTGACTGCAACGTAAGTTATTCACAGTGGGGGTTGATACAGCTGCTGCATAACTGAATATTGACAAAATCATAACGTAATATCGGCAGGTAAAAATAACATAATACTGATAATGTGTAAAGCAGGGATCACAAAAGTCCGGACCCAGCCCAACCTATATTCTGAATTAGGCCTCAAAGTGCTATTATCCTAAGTAGATAAGTAAATAAATGGTTTATACTGTGAAATGAAGTGTCCCTGGATTTTATTCATAGCGATCTAGTGATAAAACGTGATAAAACGTCATACAACTGTGTCTCAGCGGTGGGACAGCTGCCTGCCCGCTGTCTGAAGCAGGCACATGCGCAAAGGCTGGTAGGAATGACAGGAACCAGCAGCCTATCATCACACAGGGTTTGTGATCTTACAGCCAATCAGAAGCAGAGTAGGGCGGCCATTTATTACAACTCCATAGCCGTGATATACGACAGTTTGGCTGAGAAAGAGTCTCCCTGAGCGGCTCTGTGGAAGTTTAGACGTGCTAAACTGCTCGTAAATATTGATGTGTTTACTTTTCCAAACAAGTAAGCAGGTAAAACTATAGACAACAACTATATAATAAAAGTCCTAAAATACCAGGTTCAGCCGTTTAGTTTTTAATACACTATAAGCATGGTAGCGTGACTGGCGGTCATCAAAAGACCGCTGGCGACGCTTCCAGTGTTTAACACTAGAAAACCCAGAGATTTCTTATCCCTCTACCATGCCCAGAGTACAACCAAAAGGCTGCCCGGTTTGAAATTAACAATTCAATGGCCAACAATTAGCACCTTTACATTTGTAAACACAGCCATTACCTGCCGTTAGCTGTTCAAGCATACTCCTTGGGGGGAGGAGTGTGCTTGAAAAGAGCTAGGGACTGTGCTGTATAGTTTCACTCACCACAAACGGTATTTGTGCTTTTGACCATTTCTCACATTTTCATGTACCCTTTATTGAGCATTGGTCATGTGAGTTTTCATCGTCATCACACTATTGTACGCCCAGCTTGCTTTCAAGTGAGAGATTATCACGTTTCTGTTTCCACAAAGGCAAGAAGGAAAGCATAATCAAGTATTTCAAATGAGAGATAATTACATTCCTTTTGACCTGGGAACAGAAAAGCAAAATCAATTTAATGTTCCTCACTTCCTAATATGGTGCAACAAGATTCACAGTCCTCAATGTTTTTAGTAAAAAAAAAAAAAATTAAAAAACACCTTACTAACAGGGTGGAATGGAACATAACAGAGTGGAACAGAATATAACAGGGTGGAAAATATTTGTTCCCAATTCCAAATAAAAACGCTTCAATGGCCAGATGATCAGCAATGAATAAAGATATTTCTACAGTGATCCAGATTTTTTGTTTGTTGTGTTTTTTGTTTTACATTTTAGATTTTGTAAGAGATGGGTGTGTTTTAACAACAGCAGTTTTATCCGTGACTTTAATCGATAACTATTATCATTATCTAGTGTATAAAAATGTTGGTGTAAAAACGCCAAAGATAGATAAGCATGATGCTGAACTTCGTGGTCTTAGCTCCTGGTTTGGTGTGTCTTGTTCTGTTTATTATCATTCTGAAAGGTATGCCAAGTTGTGGGCTGCATATATGCAGCCCACAACTTGAACAAAGGCTAAATTCCTCAACATTCGCACTTGCTCCATAAAATTACCATCTCCAAGGCTCCTCCACCACCACTTTGACTATGGATTGATAAGTAAATGAGCCGCAGTTTTGTAATTGTTGCATTGTCAAAACAGTTCTGTTAGTGTTGTCACACAAAATTCAGTAGACTAGTTGGTTCCTATGCAGTGAATTTACATGTTATTACAAAAATACACAATAATAAAATAGGCAAGTGGCAAGATTAGAATAATGTTATAAGTTCTGCGCAAAGACTCCTTTTTCATTTTCCAAAACAAAACTGACATAAACAATCTTGAAAAAAATGTGCACGTAGGCTATGAGGAAAGAATGAATGCAATGAAGTAGGGACTGGTTGAATAAACACGGTTTAACTGGACGCCTAAGCGAGCGCGTTGCAGGATGGCTCCAGATTTTATTGTCAAATGGTTCCAGGTCAACCAAGTCCGAACTGCTTAGAGCAGAGTCCTGCACGGTTCTGTTTTGCTACGCATACCTGCTCTAACCCGTTAGAATGACTCCCGAACCCGACTCGTCACCAATGTATTTATTCCATTTAAATCCGAACCAGACTGATGTTTAACCCGCGACCCGAGCCATTAACGCATCATTGCCATGCTGCACCGCTTCTTTTCCATTATTATAGCCTATTGTTGTTTTATCATTGTGTTAATCTAAAACACATAGATAGCCTATGAATGTTTATTTTAAGCTTACTCAACATTTTTAAAACAGCTTTATATTCCTCTGACTGAACCATTTCAGAGTGAAGACTAAACCAGACCAGTGTGTTTTATTTTGCCACTGAGAGGGTATTTATAATAGGCTACTCTGAGATTGCTGTGCTTTAACAAAATGTAATCCACCTTTCCTGGCAGCAGCTGTGTTCTCCGTTCCTGGACTACAAATCCGGCGGCAGAAAACTCTGCTGCGCAAATACCAGCGTAAAATAAACTTTCATATATTTTCTCTGTGTTGTTGTAGTATATTCAGATGATAAAACAACAATATAATAAAAAAGAAGACTTGGAAGGAGGAACAGCGGTGCAGTAGGCTATGGCACACGTTAACGTTAAAAAGCACACTGCTTGTTGTAAATACTTGGTTTATGCTTTAAGAGGTAAATATTTTGGTTAACATGTTGAAGAAATATCGTTGTTTCTTTTTTCATCTCTTGCTATGCTATTGAATTTGGCAACATTAACATGGAAATTCACTGCATTAGGACCGACTAGCCTACTGAATTTCTGGTAGCATGACAACACAAACTGGACTCGTTTGACCACTCTTACCCAATGTGCAACAATCACAAAACTGGGTCACTTGTTCAGCTGCCTCATTGCGGCTCATTTACGTATCAATCCACAGTCAAAGTGGTGGTGGAGGAGCCTAAGAGATGGTAATTTTCTGGAGCAAGTGCGAATGTTGAAGAAGGCGCATGTTCAAGTTGGGGGCTGCATACAGTACCTTTTGGAATGGTAATCAGAGCGTGTCGGGGAATAGCCCACCTGGAGGGGTGACGTAATCGGGATTCCCGGCGAGCAGGAAGTCGCAGCACAGCGAGTGTTGGATGTCCCCCCGCGATTAGACACATTGAAGTGGAAGACATTATCTCTGATCCTGCGTGGGGCTTTTATCTGTCGCCCTGTCTTCTTATGGAGGTGAAATAAATAATATGAGAATAAAATAACCCTTCCTAGCTACCTCAAACAGATTCTGTGTTGCTTGATCCAAATCTGATTTGTCTATGTTAATAATGCTAATATTAAAAGATTAATCAGTATGATAAATACATCCTACTGAGAATAGAGCTAGGGGCTGTGATCCAGTATTTGAAAGGTTTTATTAACCTACTAGCATTCATTTCTGAATAAAACAATTGGCAGCGCACAAGCATGTTACAATTTCACATTCCACGTCAAACGATGATTATGTATTAAGTTTTATGCATTTTTATGAATTGTGACTGGCCATCAGAGGTGCTTTGAGTGGCGCCTCTGCCGGTCAGTGTAAATTCAGATAAAATCTGACAGACTACGGGCGATGAGAAGTCTGTGAGAGAAGCGCCATCTTCTGGGTCTACCCTATATTACAAGGAATGGGTGGAGTTTGATTAAAACATCGACACTCCCAGGAGAAGGAGGGGGCCTCTCTGGCGGCTGGAAGTTGGAAGGCAGCTGGCTGGAACTGGAATGGAACTGGGCTGGAAGCCGGCAGGTATTCGGCTGGCTTTCAGCTTGGATGGGAACTTTTAAACCGCTACTACTGTACCAGATAGTCTCTGAATAAACGCTGAGCTTGACGAGATAAAAATCCCAACCTTTCTGGGACTGGGGTTGTATTCCAGTGAATTTTTTCCACTAGAAGCTTTACTGTCCAGCTGGAAGGTCTTCAGTTCGGTAAACTTAGTGTGCCTCTAGAGAGAGAGTGGCGCCATCTCCGTTCACTGCAATGGTTCAGTTTTTTCACAGCAATGGCGGCGTATGGAGCCCCTCAAAAGTTCCCGGAAGTTAGCAAAAGCTAAGCGACGGTCAATGTATTTCAATGGAGCAGATTGTCGGAGCTACACTTCTTCAAGGTAAGATGTTTTAATAGTCATATTTCCATATCAGTTGTGCATCAAAATCAACTTGACAGGAGTAAATAAATATGTTGACGGATTGTCACCGTCTAGATTAATATATTTAGATTATAAACCGATAAAAGTTTATGCTAGCACACTGATAGCAACAGATGCCATAGGCTGATGAATGTAAATTCTGTTCGTCAATATAAATGGATCCAACGCCGTTTATAGCGAGGTTAGTGTGTAGGGAGAGCAATTGTAGTTACATTTTTATTTAATTTTAATGTATTAATGAGGCTGTGGAATTATGGACAAAGATATGAAGATGAATACACAGTATTAGATAGCACAATACTCTTAGTATATATGTTTACAATCTTTGCAACTATAAAACCTAACCTGTTAAATGTAACAAACATGTTAACCTTAAGAACTTAACAAAATATACACAAAATAAGTGGCTGGTTGTACTTGAGTGCATTTGCTGCACTAGACAGCACTCAGTGTGCAGGATGAGAGCAGAGAAGCAGAGAGATGCTTAAGGGAAGTATATCACTCTTCCGACGAGCAGCATTGTCCTGAAGAACTTTCAGCAGTTCTGGGGTTGCCTGACGTTAACTGGGATACTGTTCTTCTTCACCTTCCTGGTTTGGCCACTTTTAAGTGTTTCCTGTCTTTTTTTCTACATTCTGCAAGCTCAACCATATAAATCTCCCTGTGATGTGTTCTCTGTGTTTAATTTAAAAATATTAAACTTCCCAATGATATGGTCTTTGAAAATGTGTAAATGCATTGTTTTAATATGATTACCGCACATATTTTTTTGTTTTTACAGTCCCTGATGGTGGTCAAATGTATCCTGCTGACTTTGGCCATCCATATTTTCCTTCTGTCCCTATCTTTGGGGAAGCCATACAGCGATTGGAGCATCCCCATGCAGCACAGCATACCATGGTGAAGACTGTATTCAAGGATAGCAGAGAAAAGAAATGGCTAGACATGCTGATCTAGTCGAGTTTTATTGTAAAGGAATTCTTTTAGGTATTAAATGCATTTGGAAAACAAAGGGTGTTTGTCTGATTTATTATGTAAATGTAGGGAGTAAGTCTTGGGATAGTTAACAAATAGTGATAGAAAGCCATGTATTTTCCATGAATTGAAATCAAAATTTTATTTATTTGCCATGGATTTTCTGTAAGAACACATTATATTGTGAGTCCAGACTTGTGTAGTTATCAGTCTGCCTCAGTCGAAATAAGTCTTAAGACTTAAAAGCAATTCACACAAGTAGATACTAATAAGTAAGAATAGATAACCCATTTATTTGAAATGAATTGGGATCTAAATTTCATTTATTGGATATAGATTTCCTGTAAGAACAGTTATCATTATGCTGTGAGCCTAGATTTATTGTGTAGTCACTTGGTAAATCATTGTCGTCACCTGTTGGTATGCCTCAGTCAAGTCTGAAAGATAAAGTTAAAAAAACAGAAAATATTACGATTTACATTGTTGTTGATGTCATACAGGTTTAGTAAACTTAACATGATTCATATCAATGAACACAACTATAAAAATATTGCAAAGCAAAGTCTTCATTGATCATTATTTACCGATTATCGTAGTTTTCTTATTATTTTGTATTGGCCGCCAATCACTTCCTGGAACTTTTGGAGGCTACATGGACCACGTGATCGGCAAGCGTTTTGAGCTTCCGGTGGCGCCACTCTCTCTCTAGAGGCACACTAGGTAAACTCTGATTGGCTCCGTCCAAGAATCCGACTGTAGGAACTATTGATGAGCGAGCTGCAGATAACAGGATCAGTTATCCATCACATTGATCAGAAGATGCTCTTCACTGTGTGTTTGCAGCGGAGCGGATGTTCTGGGAAGTGATGCAGCTCCGCAGGGAAACGTCCTTCTCCAACCTCGGTACTACAAAGACCAGCCGTGACCCACAGCCCCATCCTCCAATCACAGCGGACTCTTACAGAAGCCCCGCCCACCGCCTCCAGTTCTGGTTTCCAAAAAAAAAAAGAGACTGAAAGCGTCCCGTTGATCCGGATCTGGACTGGAATCCTGTTTGATATTTTCTCCTCACCAGTTAAATCCAGTATTTTAAGACATGAAGCTACAAGGCAGATCTTTAACATGAGAAGAAAAATAAAGCTGACGTCTTTAAATAATACAAGTTCAATTTCTCAAATAATGTTTCAAGAATTATTCAGATTTACTAGAAATTCATTTAAGTAAATTAGTTAAAAACACAAAAGGGTGAATGAAATGAAAGATTGTGTTTTCGTGGAGACGAACATTCAGTGTTTTATAAATAAAGTTGTAATATTTCAGGACTGTTTAAAGGAGGGATGTGTCAACACAGATACACCTGTGACACAATGAGGTGATGATGATGTAACTCATGTACCTCATATACTTCACTACCTGGACTAATAGTTGCTGCTACACACGTCTGTAACATGTTGCATCTGTATATTCCAGCATGTATGTAGTAAGTATGTTCTACAGTCCAGTGGGGATGACGGGAAGGATCGCTCCCAAAGCCAACACATCATCCCGTTCATTCCCTCTCTCTCTTCTCCTCCAGACTTCAGTCGACCATCTTCAGCTTCTATTTTCCTTTAGTTCTAGTAGCCGACAACACCTGTTCCAGTCTGGCTGCTTCTCTGTACATGGTGTTTATTTAATAGAGACTTTTGTTGTGTTATGTTGGTTTCTTCTAGAAGCCAGTCATGTAGCAGTGTGTCGTCATCAAGCTGCTTCTTCCTTTCAGTAACTAGTAACTGTCTGGAGTAGCTTGTTGTCGTGTCTAAGCTAGCATGTTATGCTACTTCTAGATGATGTTTGGAAAGTTTGCCACACTTTGATGGTCCCAGTAAAATTCCAGCCAGGTGTAGTTTCCGGATGTATAACCCCTACTTGTACCCTCCCAGAGCACGAGGAGGGAACACGGCCCCCTCCCCAACCCACCGGAGGAGGATGGTTTTATGATCCAGGTACCAGCAACGGGCAGGATTTGAACTAGACGCTGCACCACTGGCGACTTACGGTTCTCCACCAACCCCACCACGCCACCGAGGACCTTCACACTCACACTTGTTCTCGTGGTGCTTTTATCTTTCCGTTTTGGCCGTTGGACGTGAAAACTGATGTGGTGAATGAAGAGGTTGGATCTCAGGTCCTCCTGCCTCCAGAGTCTTCTCCTACCAGCCTGAGCTGTTCTTCCAGAGATGTGAAGCTTCACTCTTTACTTTAGACTGGACTCTTAGAGGAGTTAAGAAGCTTTAAATTCATGGAGTTTAAACTGGAATTCATCACCTGCAAGCTGTAAGATTTGAACCTGCAGCTTGTTGAACTTCAGCCAGGTCTCCATGCCCCTGAGCTTTCCTCTCATACAGCTGCAGCCTCTGCAGCTTTTCTAACTCCTTCATTTGGCATCCAAAGGGTTAAAAAGTCTTTCCACCAGAAGGTTTGATCACAGTTCTACTGATAATTCAGCTTCACCATCAGGGTGAGCCGTTCTCCCAGACACTCTGATAAACTTGAAGTTCTTCACTCTTTATTTTTGGCTGTTGGTCTTAAAAACCAACATCAGTGTTTCTACAACATTTAGAGGATCTGAACTGGAAGCTTCTGCTTCCAGCTGCAGCTGAACATCATCCTGAGCTGCCCAGTCACAGCTTCCTCAGGGTTTCTGAGCAGGTTCCACTCTTTAACTCAGAGCTACGAGTTTTCTTTACATTAACATACGTGTACATTTACACGTGTGTAGTAATCCTAACCACCTGAACTGACTCACCTTATAATACGTACAGAAGTCAGATTTATTAAGTAAGAAATATATTAAAGATAAAACTAGTTCTCTCCTGCCTTGGAAATGTTTTAACTCCCCTTGAGGAGCTTTATGGATATAATGTGACAGGACAGCAGAGGTGAGGACCCAAACGCAGACTGATGAGGCAGGAGACAAACCAACGCCATTATCCAGGATTTAATATCAAGGAACAAGGAAACTGATACAGACTGAACACGAAACAACAACAATGATCTGGCACCGAGTCAGAGAAACCAAGGCGTAAATAAACAGAGGACGACTAACAGGGAACAGGTGAAGTGAGGGAGCAATCAGACCAGGTGAACTAACGAGCCGCAAACAAAACACACAACACACACGGGAACCAACAAAACTGGAAACTAAAGTAAACACGACAAAACCAAGAACATCACCTATGACCACGACATATAAGGCTCCTCTGATACTTCAGTATTATTCATTTCTTTTAGTAGTTTTTTGCTGAATAAAGATTTAAAAGCTGGACCTGACACAGGATATGAAAGAAAGGAGCCCTGAGAGGACTTTGTTGTAAAGAGCTGCTGTACAAATAAAGCTGGATTGAATTAAACAGAAGAGAAAAGGAGAGTAAAAAGTGGAGAGAGGACAAAGATAGAAACAACAGAAACAATAGAACAACCAGCTGCAACACCGGTAGAGAAACAGAAAACATCCTACGGCCTCTATATGAAAACACAGCAGACAATCATCAGGAGCACCTGCAGAAAGACACACTGAACACCATGAAAACAGCAGCAGAAAGTGTGTGTGTTCTACTGTTCTTACACTTATACTTCACAGTCTGGACGGGGCTCAGCTTACATGCATGTTGTACTTGTATGATGGAGCATGTTACAAAGAAACTTCTAGAAAAAACTAAACATGTTGCTTTGCGTTGCTCGTTGCTGTTACACACTGGATGATCAGACACATGTGGAACTAACAGTTCTGGTCTTTCCTACGTTTCTCAGGCCTCCATCTATTGGTGGTTTCATTGTCATTAGTTTAATTTATTTCAGCCAGTGATGAAAATAAAGAAGCTTTGTTAGGCGTCATTCACACACAAACATGCAACAGAATGAAAGATGAAATCACAACAAACATCATCATCTGTTCTACAGTTTTTCTTCCTCTAACTTTATACCATAAAACAATAATAATAAATTCTATAAAGTCCTTTGTGCTGAATTCATTTAAGGTAGATTCTCTCCTGGAGCATTAGAAGCACTGCTAGGTATGCGGCATAATGGAGTGAATAAAGAAGATTTATGGTCCTGTTAACAGTTCTTGGCAGAGGTTGGTCACCACCATGCACCTCTGGAGGAACGTCAGTGTGTCTTCAGGTGTCTCGGGTTTGCCAGCTTGAAGACAAAGTCAGTGCAGAAGGCAGAGATAATCCCTTCCTCAACATCGTCTGCTTTCACAACGTTTGGAGCTCTTTTGGTGAAGAAGGACATTTTCCAGTCTTGACCAGTCAGGAGAATAGTTGTGTGTGGAGATGGAAGGTCACGCTACAATCACACGGAACAAACACAACGAACCACATTAGAGCTCATTTTTTAATTCTTTGTAAAGTAAATAAACTATTTAGTGTGTAGCCAAATGTAATTAAATAATAAAAAGTTTATGTCTCCTTTCAACTATTTCTGTTTTAATTACATAATTTCAGTCATACAATCAATAAGAAAAGTTAACTTGCTAACTTTGTTGTGTGTGTTTGGTTCAGTTAAACACCACATGTCTGCATCAGAGTCTCCAAGAGGGATAAAAAGGTTCATGTTCTCCTTATAGACGTATGGGAGAAATATAAAGAGTCAATACCTGCAAGAGAAACAATACATTTAACATCTAAACCATGTTTTAATGCTGGAAATTCTTGTTTCTGTATTTCAAAGGTTTCAGAAAGCTGAAGACAGCAAGAGGGTGATGTAGAGAAAATGTTGCTTCACTGGTCTGGGCGACATGGTTTAATATGCACCTGTTAACTCCTGGTAACTCTTCAACGAGAGCCTCCTCTCTGGCCTCCAGGTACAGCTGGTATGGCAGAGATTTCTCTGGAGGCAAGTGAAGCACTTTTTGCAGACGCAGTCAAATCTTTGTCACTTCTTTCCCAAAGCTGGATGTTTTCGCTCCACTTCATCACAAACCTGCAGCTGAAGAAATATCAAACTGTCTTCAGTTTTACAATAATTGTAAATTTGTCCTCAACTAATCTGTGCTTCAGTACAGCCGAAGAAGGTTTGTAGAGATGGTTTCTGTAGAAATTGGCCCAGCAGCTTACTATTTAGACTAAAATCAGTTTAGAAAATATTTTCTGTAAACCTGAAACAGCTACACGTCAAAGAAAGGCCCAGAAAAATAAATAAAAATGAAATAAATGCTAAAACACTGGCTCTGTAACTGTTGAAACTTCATTTACAACGTGAAGGACTGAAAGTGAGAAAGTTTCAGCAGGAAGAGAAAGGGAAGGAGCAGAAACAGCTGAGTTCGTGTCCACATGGGGACGAGTTTAAGTGTAGCCATAAAAAATGTCCAGTGTTTGGACATTTTGTCCTCATACAAGCAGCATTTTGGAAGCTTGTTAACACTCATTTTTGGAAGCAGGTCCCAAAGTGAATTAATCTGAAAGATCCATAGTTTTGTTTCTGCGTCTGTAGGAGCCATTTTTAAGTATCTGTATATATCTTGTTTGGCCACCAGGGGGCAGCATTGTACAGTCTTTTGTCAGCGCCTATATAAGCAGGAACCTTCCTGCAGGAGACAGCAGGGCCGGAGTGGGACTCATTTAATGCCTCAGACCGGCCGCTTCAGATCACCACCTATTATTATTAAAATCATGTAATTATAACCTTACATGTTACGTCTACAAGAGCACAATGTTCTGTAAAACCTGGTAATTCAGTATAATTTTCTACAATATTTCTAATCCAGTGTAAGAAAGGGTTGCTTCACAATGTAGATTTATTTCAACATGAGTCCTCATCTTCAACATTATTCTTTACATCCTTTCAACAACATCAGAATCTAGATTCTGTTTCAATAAGTGTTCACAGATATTCAGACCTTTAAAAGAATAAATAGAATATTAAATAAAATTAATAAAATACAAAGAGTTGAAGTTTATGAAGTTCTATTAAACATGGTTTAGAAGCTATTAGAAAATAATTTTGTTTTTCTCAAAAGAAATGATGAAATCTCCATTAAAACATGAATCAATCTGAATTAAACTACAAGGGAAGTTTATTTGTACTATAACACATTTCACATACGAGACAATTCAAAGTGAACATAAAACATTAAAATCATTACAAATGCTGCAAGAAAGCAGAAAAGACAGAAACAAACAGCAAAAATCACAATAAAATGACAAATTAAGTTAAAATGATTAAAAGCCAGATAAGTTAAAAGTTAGCTGCAGATTTCATGTATAGGTGCAGGAGAAAAGAAAAGTTTTAACCTGATTTAAAGTGTCTACGTTTGTGTAGTGATGTGATGTATAAATTTAGTGGCGCTGTCACTGTATAACGCTGGGAGGTACAGAGAAGAAGTTCTCCAGAGAAAATGTGTGTTCTGAACAGCACGTTAGCTGTACGTTGTGGAGATTCCTGTTATGGAATAAAGTGATGTAGTACTTCAAAACGTGTCAACTTACTACAGTTTGGTGAAAGTTTAATCTCCACTGGCAGTTTGTTCCACTTGTTTGCAGCATAACAGCTAAATGCTGCTTCTCCATGTTTAGTCTGGACTCTGGTCTGGACTAGTGGACCAGAGTCTACGGATCTCAGAGCTCCGCTAGGTTTATATTCTCTGAATTTATCCCAGATGGATTCTGGGCCTAGACTACAGCGTTCTTTGTCTTTCCCAGGACGAGCTGTTAAAGACCAGCTTCAGCCAGACTGTGTGCTATATCTCTCATCAACCAGCAAGACAAGACTGTGTTGTGTTCAAGGGACAGACTGCATGTGGGACACTCTGCACAAAACATGCAAAAACACATGAACAGGAGTTAACAGGTGCATATTAAATGATATGATCCATACCAGTGACATAACCCTGCTGCTGTTTCCAGGTGTGTGAAGCTTTGAACTCCATGTGTTACTGTCGTAGATAAATTCTTTATCAAAAGGGCTTGCTGATATTAAGAGTCTGCAGACAGAGGTCTTAATGATCTTCCTTTATTCTGCCGAACAGGGGGACACCCCTTCAGGATCAAAGACCCCAGACATCCTTTTGCCCAGGCTTATATAGTCTTCCTGACTCTATTTCGGTATACACACACACAGCCTTTTAGGGCTGACTGGTTGACATCATTTTGATATCATGTTATAATGTCATACTATTAATATTCTGCTTACCAAGGACAGTACACCTGTTGTTTTTCCATTACCACTCTGATGTATTAATACTTCCACATTTCCCCCTTTCAAATATTTCAGAGTAATCGGCCCTAAGACGATACTCTGAAACTTACAATAGGGAAACCTTTTTATGCACACTTGTCCACACACGCAGGTCTCAAGCATAACATAGGAGCCGATCTGAACCTCCCGTACGAGGGCGAAAAAACCCCGAAGGGAGAAAAAATTCCCCCGTGCCCCCCCTCTGGGCGAGCACCGGTAACTTTTGATCTTACTTGACACTCAGGCACGGGTAGGCCAGTGAACCCCTGCAGGAGACCTTCTAAGTACTATGACAGAAATTAATCATACACACACAACAAAGAAATTACATTACAATCCGTTTTTACAAGGATAACCTATTACAGAAGATTACTGACTACAAAAACCACACGTGAATAACACAAGATAGAGTCTTTTTCCAGTCCGGAGGCAAACAGGAGCATTGGGTCACCAGCCTTCCGTCACAGGCTGCCGCCCCTTCGTCCAACCGACTGCAGTTTTATTGAGACGTCACAGGTCCAATTCAGTACGGACCAATTGGGCAGCCATGATGACAGAGGTCTGTTTCTTGAGACTCGTACTCCATGCTTTCCTCAGGGCGGGAACGATGCACATGCCAAACAAGAAAAGAAGGATCAGAACCAAAGCTGACCCAACTCCCACCTTTATCAACACATTTTTCCAATCAGCCATTTTTCCCCACCCATATTATCTCGTCCATGGCAGATGTAAAGGAACCATCTGGCGCTGTGTTAGCTGGAATAAAAGTGCAACATCTGTCTGAAATACCGAGTCACGGGTAGTGTGTAGATGTGTGCGGGTGCATACCGGCAAGAGACCTGACTGATAATGACATTTGGCATGTGAGTCGTACTCCCCTTGGTCACCGAGGTCGGCGCTCCCTCGTTGCTCTGTTGCCCTTCTGTTTCCTTGAGAAGGCCCTGGTGATGGGACGACGTGGTGGCTGTTGCTTTGGGTCCGGATTGGTTGAATTGTCCCTGCCGAGATCCCTGTCCCGCCCAGAAGAAGAAACCAAAGGAATGTCAAACTCAACATCATCGGGCGGCAACTCTGAATCTGCCCTGACAGGACTATCTTCGTCAGATGCATGCGAGGCGATACTTCCCCTTTTGGGGGACTGGTCATTTGAGAACGCTGTACAATCCGACCAGTCCCCAGGGCCCGTTTTGCAGTTGTTGGTCGTAGGTGCCAACGAACAATGGTTCAGATGATGCCAAGCGACGCTCCCTTCGACCTGGACCGCAGTCGGTGTGGCACGGACCACCGTGTAAGGACCCCGGCGTCGAGGAGTGTTCCACTTTCTTCGAAACTCCTTGATGTACACCTTATCCCCGGGCACCACTGGACCAGATGTCACAGAGACTGGTTTTGGCTCGTTCGCTTTTTCCTGAAAATAAATTGCTTTATGGATAGCAGACAACTGTTTCATGTAACTGTGCAGCTCCTTCTCCAACTGCTCCAGCGGGGGTCCTTTGAAAGGACCCCGAAACTGGGGACCCGGCATGGGACGACCTGTTAGCATTTCGTGGGGAGATAGATGCGTGACCCGATGAGCTTGCATGCGATAACTCATTAGGGCCAGTGGTAATGCGTCATGCCACCGCAAACCAGTACATGCACAAATCTTATTAATTTTTGCTTTAAGTGTGCCATTCACTCGTTCCACGGGGGTAACAATACCTTTTCGAACGTTGTTCTGCGCGCATACCTCGCATCGATTTAGCGCATCCGTTACCAACGCCTGCAGGTATGGCGCCCAATAACCCTGTTGTTGTATCCGATGTATCACCTCATCTCGCCCACAGTGGTCTGGTTTGTGACACTCTGGAATTAAAAGAGACAAAAGTGAGATTGGAGCGACAATCAGGCCGGTATGTGACCGCCATAACCCTCGCCCATCTTTTGTAGCACCCCTTTTTTCCCACATGTTTTGTTCACTCGCGCTGGCACGCGCTTGCATTAGTGTGATATCGTCGGGTGTGACAGATGGTTCCAACTCCACAGCTGGGGCCAAGACGGCGACCTTGCAACCTGAAGCGTGCTTTGCAGCTTCGTCTGCCGCATTGTTTCCCATCGTGGTGATGGAGTTGTCTTTTTGATGAGCAGGACACTTGATAATGGCCAATCGATGTGGAAGCATCATGGCCGAGATTAACTTCATAATCTGTTTTCCATGTCGAACAGGTTTACCATCTGATTTTTGAAAGCCGCGCAGTTTCCAAACTGCTCCGAACAGGTGACATACTCCGTGTGCATATGCTGAATCTGTGTAAATGTTAGCAGAAGTGTCTTCAGCAAGTTCACAAGCTGCAGTAAGTCCATACAATTCAGCTAATTGTGCAGAGCAAGGTTGTAAACACTTTTCAGCTTTTATTGTCACAAACGTCCCTTCCTTTTCTTGCACCACGGCGTAGCCTGCGTGAGTTCCCATGTGGTCTCGAAAGCATGACCCATCTACATAGTACGTGACCTGTGCGTCGTCCAACGGCTCAGATTCCAAGTCCGGTCTCAGTTTTGTGTACCTCGTGGTCTCAGCGACGCACTCGTGTGTATCACCTTCAAATTCAAAAGGTAACATATTAGCAGGATTTGTGGTCTCACATCTCTTAATTGTTACATCTGGATAGGTGAGCAATGGTAGATACTGAAGGCAACGTGCTGTTGTCAGAACAAGTTTGCTGTGATTGATCAACTCTGTGATTTTATGATGGGTGTAAATAACCACAGGATATGACTTAGTTATTGCAGACGCCTTTTCATACGCCATGTGAACAGCTGCGAGGCCCTGGTAGCAGGGGGGCCACCCTCGTGCTACGTCGTCCAACCTTGCACTGTAGTAAGCGAAGGGTTGTTTCCTTCCACCAGCACATGAGTCTTGTGCCAATACAGCCGCTGCATACATGTTACATCTGTTTGAAACATAAAGATGAAAAGTTTTATCATAGTCTGGCATTTTCAGCGCTGGGGCACTTTGCAGTTCCTGCTTGAGCACATCAAAAGCCAACAGTGCCTCTGTGGTCCACTCCAAAGACTTCTTTAAAGTCTTGGCTTCAGAGGACTTCAGGAGATCCCTGAGCGGCGCCGTCTTTACTGCGTAGTCCTCCAACCACTCCGCGCTGAATCCTGTGATACCTAAAAAGGTCATTAGTTGCGCGCATGTCTGTGGACGCGGTGCTCGACTTATGCCTTTGAGGTGGTCAGGAGACAGAGCTATTGTTCCATGGGAGATTACTCTACCAAGGAATACCACCTGAGGCTGGCAGAATTGCAGTTTTGTCCGAGAAGCTTTGTGTCCACATTCTGCCAGTCTCTGCAGCACTTTGATCGAGTCGCGCTGACAATCTTCAATGGTGTCTGAACAAATCAAAATGTCATCTACATACCGGATTAGGACGCCGCTCAAACCCAGCTCCTGTAGATCCTGACTTACCACACGATCAAACCACGCGGGGCTGCTTGTCAGTCCCTGGGGCATTCTGGCGTAGCTGTATTGTCGACCTCTAAAGGTAAACGAAAACAGATATCGTGACTCTTCTGCCAGAGGGATACTGAAAAATGCTGAACAAAGATCCACTACTGTGAAAACTTAGCTTTAGTAGGGATAGCATTCAACAGTGTGTGAGGATTAGCGAAGTCTGCCGCGACATCTTCAAGAATGGCATTGATCGCCCTTAGATCATGGACCAGTCGGTACTTTGATTTATCTGCTTTTAGAACTGCAAGAATTGGGGTGTTACAAGGACTAGAAATCTCAATCAGCACTCCTACTTTTAAAAACCCATCAATTAGGATTCCAATCCCTTCTTCATCTGTGGGATTAAGTTTGTATTGTGGCCGCCAAGGTAAAACTGCACCTGGTTTTAATTTGACAGTAACTGGGCTGGCTGAAACTGCCAGTCCCACATCCGTCTCATGTCTGGACCACAGTTGGTCCGGAACCTGTGTTAAAATATCAGTTTCCAGATTACTGTAAAATCCAAGGGGGTTTGTTTTGCACGCCATCATTATGTTTTTTCCTGGGAGTACCACCATCTGAGGTGTTGCTGGTATAGATAGATCACACCTAATCCTTAGCATTGATCCATCATCTGAAAGAGAAATTAACGGGTTCTCTGTACTGTTCCATGTCAAGTGTTCTGCGGTTCTTACCATCGGACCGAGGTCCCTTGAATGGTATCCTGGGTTTACCAGCAGTGTAATGTGTGGTAAGGATTGAGTAACACAGTACCATTTATCAATAAAAGTATTGTGGTTTACCTTTAATGCTGCGCCTTGGCCTCCAATCAGGATATATGGAGCCTTCAATTCAACCTTTACACCCTCCGTCTCCTTTTCCCACCTATCCTGAAAGGTTGGGCTGGCTGATGGATCAAAAAACATTGTACAGTGAGGAGGCAAGATTGGAGGAGAACCTCTCGGTGCCTGGGCCCTTACGCATGTTCCCCATTTTTCCAACACTGAACCCACGGGTCCCTCCATGTTTCCCAACCAATAAACAATTGCTGGTTCTGTTTGAGCAGTCATTTGTAAATCCAATCCAATATTTTTCACGTATATTCCCGAAGGGGAGCATAAAATTTTGAGCCCAAGTTTACAAAGTGCATCTCGTCCTAATAAATTGACGGGTGTTTGGTCTGAAACCAAAATGGGTATTTTAATTTCATCATTTCCTACTTTTATTTTAACGGGAGCAGTAATAGGAACCAATTGACTTTTTCCCGAGAATCCTACTGTCTTGACAAAGTTATCTGACAGGGGAAGGTTCTTGGCGAGGTGTTCCTGTATGCATGAGTGAGTAGCTCCCGTGTCGATCATCATAGAAACCTGTTGATCCCCAACTTCTACATTTATCATGGGGTCAGTGCGTGTGTGTAGGATCAACGGGTACGAACCTTCACCCATAGGATTCCCGGGACCCCCCTAAAACTGAGAGGGTCTTGGCCGAGTGCCACCCAGGGCCCCACCTCCACCTCTTCTGGGGACAACTCCGTTTCTTCCAGGACCACCTGCCGAGAGGGGCATAAACCGTGGGCAAGCCCTAGCAAAATGTCCAAACATTCCATAATACCAGCAGCGGTTGGATCCCTGCCACGCCCCAGACGAGGGAGTACCAAGCCTTGAGTAGGAAGGGCGGAACGGCTGGGGACCACTGGCGGCCTGTGTTGACTCAGGAACTCCAGCAGTCTGACCCGCACCTGGATCTGTGAACACAACAGCTTGAGTCTTTTCTTTCAGCTTGCCTTGCAAATCATTTAGTTGCATCTGAGTCAGTTTCCTTTGAATCTGGAGGTCCTGTTCGGAAATCTTGCTTAGATCTCTTCTGTATCGCATTACTGCATGAATCACATGATCACGGAACAGCTGCGAGGACATGGACGCCAGGCCAACAACGTCCTCCAGGCGCCGGGTGACTTCCTTTGGCATCGATGTGATCACTGCATTTCTGAAAAGAGTGAGCAAAACAGGATCATTTTCCACATCTTTTTCAGTCTCTAGGCGCCATCTTTTCAACTGTATGTCGATGTATGCTGCTGGATTCTGGTCATCTTTCAGAGGTTCCCCTTTTAAAGCATCAACATCAATTTTATTAGGGTACTTGGTGCGTATTCCTTTCCAAATCACCCCTTTATAGGCAGCCAGTTCCGTTCCATCTGCCCTTTCACTCAAAATCCAGTCCAGTTCATTGTCTTTGAAAAACTGTTGCATCTTAGACAACCCCAAAACCTGTGTGAGGACAGCCTTGATGTCGCCTAGTGAAAGTAGTGTTCCGGCCGTGTTTGATTCAAAAGCTTTAACCCATTTGCCCCCTCCTGCGGTGATCTGTGGGAGCCCGGAGACCAAACCTGTCAAGTCCCGAGCCGGCCAAGGGTGATAATCGGCCCTCGTTCCCCTAATCAGGATTGGGAATTCTCCACCTGTGAATCTATCAGGAGGTCTAATATTTGGCCTATATCTTAAGTCATACTCCTCTCTGGAGACCCCTGTGGACGCGCCGGGCTTTTGCAGGCAAGCAGGCATGGAAGTCCCACCCCCCGAGGTCGCCCCCTCCACCTCCTCATTTAAGTCATCTATTTCCTGTTCCATCTCAACTATCTGGCTCCGTCCCAACTCACGATGTAAATCTTGTTGACGGGGCCCTAAGTTTAACCAAAAACTGTCCTCAGCTTTGCCCTTTCGAACCAATTCGGTTCGATCTTGGTAACAATTAATAATTCCAGACTGACGTCGCTGCGTGCTACAATGTTTTGGGATTGTCATGTGGGGAGGAGTTTCCTGCCTTTGAGGAGAATGGGCAGAGGCCGGACGCTGTCTGACCTGGGCCTGGGCTTCTCCAGTGTTTGGTGGTAAAAACAGGCTCCTCTATCTGGAGTTGAGTGGATCTGGAACAGGAGGTGCTACCTCAGCGACCCTTGAAGCAACAGATGACCTGTCATGAATGTTACTTACGGTTCCCGACATTCAGCCATGCTCCGCTTCATGAAAGGCTTTATTCATGCTGATCCCTGGAAGGACGAGGAACAGTATAGATCAGCGGTGGATGCTGTCAGCTGTTCTGCCTGACCGGCTACTTCCTCTAAGAAATTCCAGCTCCGGACCGGTCACCCCCATTAGTAGAGCGCTACGGCCACCTACTGGTGGAAAGCAGCGCAGCTATCCTCTCTAAACCAGCTACAGATTAACTGGAACATAAACATATGTAGACGTCCGAGTACGGATCTCACCTGGAACCACAAGGAACAGTATAGACCTGCGTCCCAATTCAGGCTCTGAACACTTTTTAGATTTTATAACAGAAAACATTTTACATATAAGATGCAACTTAAACAGCTTCAACTGAACAAGGCCGAAGACAACAGATACAAACGTGGAGTTTTTATTTATTTTATTTTACATAGAAAAATGAAATAATGTGCAGTTTCTCCAAAATATCAAGCGTTCTTGTTGCTTTCTGGTTCTTCACGTTTTCAGCTGAGCTGGTTTAAGATTTCAGATCCACAATAAAAAGATTAAAAAGGTTTAGATCCAGAACATTTACACTTGTGGACATGAAATCTGCCAAGAATGATTAATAGCTGAAAACAGAGTTTGCATCACTGACAATCCTTTCAATATAAAATATAAGATGAAAACATTAATGTGGATGTTGATGTTTAACTGAGCCCAGACGAAGCTTTCCATGTCGGACCAGAACTGTTTGGTGGGAACACGTTGGAAAATATCTGGAAAATTGTCTCTTTGTTAGCTTTGCAGAACACACAGGCATCATCAATATTTATCTGGAATTTTTGAAGTGTTTCCTGAACAGGAAAAATCTGAAGTTAAACCTTAAAAGAAACTTCTTCCAGCTTGTTGTTAATCCAGTAATTATGAAGAAGTTTAGCAGCTTTTTCCCTGTAAAGCAGCCATGGTAGAGTCCCAGAAGAACTCTGCAGCAGCTGGAAGTGAACCGGACGCTTCATTCTTGATTTATTTGTTGCTCCAACGTTTGTCTGTGAGATCAACATCAGCCATGAAAACGTTGTTAAATTCCGTGTTCATCTCTGGGAATGACGTGTTCTTCAACATGTGACGAGCCTGCAGGAGCTGCATTTAAGACAACAGCCGACTCTTCAGCTGTTCCAGGTCAATGACTTTTTTAAGGAATTCTGAATGTCAGAAGTCCCGTTTTTATCCAACAACTGACCTACAAACAGAATTCCTTTTCCACACTATGTCGGATAAAACAGATTTATTCTGATAAAGAAGTCCTTGTTGTTCCAGATATAACATCTACGGGGCTGAAGTTATGTTTATAAACCAATAACCAGATAAAAGAGCTTGTTTGTGGAAGTCAGCCGGATTTAAAGGAATTTTACCAACAGAAAAATGACCTTTCAACAGAAAATTAAAGCCACCAGGATGATTAAACAGAGAAGCTGGAAAAGCGTTCCAGATGCTGTCGGGTTCTTCAGAAATTCCAGAATCCGTTTCATTTTAAATGTGTTGTTTAGGGAGTTAAAGTCCAGAACCTCTAGACCTCCTTGTTCCCTACAACCTCTGATGAAGTCTTTCCTGAGATAACGGGCTTTTTCCTCCACATGGCATCATATAGTATTTATCCAGTTCTTTAATGATGTTTTGGGATGTGAAGTGACGATGAGACATTTATAGATCTGGATTTACCTTCTGCTTTAAAAATGAAGACTCTGCCACATAGAGAGAGATCTCTCATTAACCAAGAACTCAGTTTAGATCCTGTTTTTTCAATAATTGGATTAAAATTTAAGTTGTAACGTTGCTGTTTATCTTTACAAATTATAATTCCAAGATGTGTCACTTCCTCATTAACTGGTATTCCAGCGTAATGGGACCAGTTCCAGTTTTCCAGAGGAAACTAAACAGATGTGTCTACATCCATTTGAACCCTGATACATCACTAAATGAATTTATACAACTCACTGCGCTTACTATGTGATGATGATCCCTTAAAAAACTGCCGTATCATCAGCGAGCTGACAGGTTTTAAACTCCTTACCTACAGCAGGAATTCCCAGAAAAGGGGACGTTTTGATATGGGTGCCATTATTTGTGCTACTACCAGAGAAAGAAAAGGAGATCCAGGGCAGCCTTGTCTACGTGGAATAATGAATCTGGTTGATGAGCCAGATTTCAGTTTAACAGAACCAGAACAAACATTATATAAAGTCCCAACTGCATTATGGAAATAATTCCCACATCCAGAGAAGGAAAAGATTTTACAATAAAGTTCTGCTCCGTGGTGTGAAAGGCTTTGTAAGAAGCGATGAGCAGAATGAAGCTTCCATCAGGTAACAGGTGATTGTAATCTATCATGTCTGATATTAAACAGATGTTGTTGCTAATGAGCCTTTTCTCCATAAAACCAGATGCTCTTCGTCTGTTTTCTGACTCCAGCCGTGTTTAAGTCTTCCAGCAACAATCAGAGCAAATAACTTTCATCATTGTTCAGTAAACTGACGGCTCTCCAGGTTTCACTCTGGAATTTATCCTTGTTTGCTTTGGGAATTAGTGGGATTATCCCTGTTTTAAGGTGGGGGGGTCACCTTTTCCAGTGGCTTCTTGGAATCCAGCTAGTAAGAAGGAGGAAGTTTATCAGTGAATCTTTATAAAACTCCCAGTCAGGCCGTCATTCCCGGGAGCTTCATTTTCTTCCAGATGTTCCACACATTCCACACGTTCTGGTAAGTAAATCTGTCCATCACAAATATCTCTAAATTCCTCGTTTAGGTTTTAACATGAGTAGAAATGTTGTTTAAAAGTTTCTGAGTCAGAAGTTGTGGGGCTGAAGAGCAGAACTTCTGATAACAGCTGGCCACATGTTTGGTGATTCCATCCTGATCACTGGGAACGTTCCCGTTTACCATCACGTTACTTACTGGAGCATATTCAGCATTCCACTTTTCTAATCCAAGAAAATATTTAGTATTTTCTCTCCCTGCTCCATCCGTCTGCGTCTGGTTGTGATAAAGGCGGCTTTGGTTTTGTCCACATACATGTTGTCTAACTGGCTTTTAATAAACTCAGATGTTCTGTCTCCTGCTCATTAAGCTTTCATTAGTTTTCTTTTCATAATTTACTTTTGCTTCAATAATGTTTGATTCATTTTCTCTTTTTGCTTTGCCAATAATTTACCTTTTTTGTAGTCATCGCATTTACCTTGATGCCTGTTTCGACTGGTGCTAAGGCTGGTTCTGTGCTTTTTATTGCGTCTTATGACGCATTTTAACTCCGTGAAATACACTTTAAACCGTTTGAGCTACAACCCTTTCAAAACAAGACATTTCCGGGTTTCTTCTTCTTCTTCTTCATATGGTGTTTAATGGCGGTTGGCAAACAACTTAAGGTGCATTACCGCCACCTTCCGGAATGGAGTGTGGGCCGGGATGGTCCCCATATGCTCGGTTTATACATTTATCCACTAAATCCTGCTACTTATACCGGTCTCTTTCAAAAATCGTATAATTGCTTTTACTACACCTTTTTTCGTGCACCGCTTCAATATAGCCTCAATAGTAAAATGGACCTGACATTCTTTTAAGTATGCCACAAGTACCTTCCTCTCCTGGTCATATCTTGTACACTGAATAAGAACATGCTTTACTGTTTCTAGTTCTTCACAATATTCACAATTTCCAGTCAGATGTTTCCCCATAACCTTCAATGTACTGTTTAGTCCTGTACAGTAGTAGCGGTTTAAAAGTTCCCCTGTTTCCATGATGGGTCCTTGACTGGTTCTTGACTGGTCCTTGACTGGTCCTTCACTGATCCTTGGCCGATCCTTCACAGGTCTGTGGGGGTAATGTAATCCCCCGCAATGACGTCGTCAGCGAGGCTCTGCCCCTAAGCAGCCCAAGTAAAAAAACAGCTGCAATCCCTCTTTTGTCCACGGGGAGGAGCAGTGATTTGATCTTGCTGCTCTCTAAACAGTTTATAATGAGCTGTGTCGCTCATTTGTTGCATTTTTGCCAACATTTAAAAAATGATTTGATTTGAAAATGGCGTCAAATAAATGTATCAAAAAAGCCGACATGTGTAGCTAATGGTGTTATGAGGCAAAGCACAACCTCCTCAAGTCGGGTAAGTGGTGAATGTCACTAGCAGCGAGCTTTCTAAACATCCCGAGGAGCGCCGCCAGCGGTCATTTGACTGCAACGTAAGTTATTCACAGTGGGGGTTGATACAGCTGCTGCATAACTGAATATTGACAAAATCATAACGTAATATCGGCAGGTAAAAATAACATAATACTGATAATGTGTAAAGCAGGGATCACAAAAGTCCGGACCCAGCCCAACCTATATTCTGAATTAGGCCTCAAAGTGCTATTATCCTAAGTAGATAAGTAAATAAATGGTTTATACTGTGAAATGAAGTGTCCCTGGATTTTATTCATAGCGATCTAGTGATAAAACGTGATAAAACGTCATACAACTGTGTCTCAGCGGTGGGACAGCTGCCTGCCCGCTGTCTGAAGCAGGCACATGCGCAAAGGCTGGTAGGAATGACAGGAACCAGCAGCCTATCAGCACACAGGGTTTGTGATCTTACAGCCAATCAGAAGCAGAGTAGGGCGGCCATTTATTACAACTCCATAGCCGTGATATACGACAGTTTGGCTGAGAAAGAGTCTCCCTGAGCGGCTCTGTGGAAGTTTAGACGTGCTAAACTGCTCGTAAATATTGATGTGTTTACTTTTCCAAACAAGTAAGCAGGTAAAACTATAGACAACAACTATATAATAAAAGTCCTAAAATACCAGGTTCAGCCGTTTAGTTTTTAATACACTATAAGCATGGTAGCGTGACTGGCGGTCATCAAAAGACCGCTGGCGACGCTTCCAGTGTTTAACACTAGAAAACCCAGAGATTTCTTATCCCTCTACCATGCCCAGAGTACAACCAAAAGGCTGCCCGGTTTGAAATTAACAATTCAATGGCCAACAATTAGCACCTTTACATTTGTAAACACAGCCATTACCTGCCGTTAGCTGTTCAAGCATACTCCTTGGGGGGAGGAGTGTGCTTGAAAAGAGCCTTGTGGACTGTGCTGTATAGTTTCACTCACCACAAACGGTATTTGTGCTTTTGACCATTTCTCACATTTTCATGTACCCTTTATTGAGCATTGGTCATGTGAGTTTTCATCGTCATCACACTATTGTACGCCCAGCTTGCTTTCAAGTGAGAGATTATCACGTTTCTGTTTCCACAAAGGCAAGAAGGAAAGCATAATCAAGTATTTCAAATGAGAGATAATTACATTCCTTTTGACCTGGGAACAGAAAAGCAAAATCAATTTAATGTTCCTCACTTCCTAATATGGTGCAACAAGGTTCACAGTCCTCAATGTTTTTAGTAAAAAAAAAAAAAAATTAAAAAACACCTTACTAACAGGGTGGAATGGAACATAACAGAGTGGAACAGAATATAACAGGGTGGAAAATATTTGTTCCCAATTCCAAATAAAAACGCTTCCATGGCCAGATGATCAGCAATGAATAAAGATATTTCTACAGTGATCCAGATTTTTTGTTTGTTGTTTTTTTTGTTTTACATTTTAGATTTTGTAAGAGATGGGTGTGTTTTAACAACAGCAGTTTTATCCGTGACTTTAATCGATAATTATTATCATTATCCAGTGTATAAAAATGTTGGTGTAAAAACGCCAAAGATAGATGAGCATGATGCTGAACTTCGTGGTCTTAGCTCCTGGTTTGGTGTGTCTTGTTCTGTTTATTATCATTCTGAAAGGTATACCAAGTTGTGGGCTGCATATATGCAGCCCACAACTTGAACAAAGGCTAAATTCCTCAACATTCGCACTTGCTCCATAAAATTACCATCTCCAAGGCTCCTCCACCACCACTTTGACTATGGATTGATAAGTAAATGAGCCGCAGTTTTGTAATTGTTGCATTGTCAAAACAGTTCTGTTAGTGTTGTCACACAAAATTCAGTAGACTAGTTGGTTCCTATGCAGTGAATTTACATGTTATTACAAAAATACACAATAATAAAATAGGCAAGTGGCAAGATTAGAATAATGTTATAAGTTCTGCGCAAAGACTCCTTTTTCATTTTCCAAAACAAAACTGACATAAACAATCTTGAAAAAAATGTGCACGTAGGCTATGAGGAAAGAATGAATGCAATGAAGTAGGGACTGGTTGAATAAACACGGTTTAACTGGACGCCTAAGCGAGCGCGTTGCAGGATGGCTCCAGATTTTATTGTCAAATGGTTCCAGGTCAACCAAGTCCGAACTGCTTAGAGCAGAGTCCTGCACGGTTCCGTTTTGCTACGCATACCTGCTCTAACCCGTTAGAATGACTCCCGAACCCGACTCGTCACCAATGTATTTATTCCATTTAAATCCGAACCAGACTGATGTTTAACCCGCGACCCGAGCCATTAACGCATCATTGCCATGCTGCACCGCTTCTTTTCCATTATTATAGCCTATTGTTGTTTTATCATTGTGTTAATCTAAAACACATAGATAGCCTATGAATGTTTATTTTAAGCTTGCTCAACATTTTTAAAACAGCTTTATATTCCTCTGACTGAACCATTTCAGAGTGAAGACTAAACCAGACCAGTGTGTTTTATTTTGCCACTGAGAGGGTATTTATAATAGGCTACTCGGAGATTGCTGTGCTTTAACAAAATGTAATCCACCTTTCCTGGCAGCAGCTGTGTTCTCCGTTCCTGGACTACAAATCCGGCGGCAGAAAACTCTGCTGCGCAAATATCAGCGTAAAATAAACTTTCATATATTTTCTCTGTGTTGTTGTAGTATATTCAGATGATAAAACAACAATATAATAAAAAAGAAGACTCGAAAGGAGGAACAGCGGTGCAGTAGGCTATGGCACACGTTAACGTTAAAAAGCACACTGCTTGTTGTAAATACTTGGTTTATGCTTTAAGAGGTAAATATTTTGGTTAACATGTTGAAGAAATATCGTTGTTTCTTTTTTCATCTCTTGCTATGCTATTGAATTTGGCAACATTAACATGGAAATTCACTGCATTAGGACCGACTAGCCTACTGAATTTCTGGTAGCATGACAACACAAACTGGACTCGTTTGACCACTCTTACCCAATGTGCAACAATCACAAAACTGGGTCACTTGTTCAGCTGCCTCATTGCGGCTCATTTACGTATCAATCCACAGTCAAAGTGGTGGTGGAGGAGCCTAAGAGATGGTAATTTTCTGGAGCAAGTGCGAATGTTGAAGAAGGCGCATGTTCAAGTTGGGGGCTGCATACAGTACCTTTTGGAATGGTAATCAGAGCGTGTCGGGGAATAGCCCACCTGGAGGGGTGACGTAATCGGGATTCCCGGCGAGCAGGAAGTCGCAGCACAGCGAGTGTTGGATGTCCCCCCGCGATTAGACACATTGAAGTGGAAGAAATTATCTCCGATCCTGCGTGGGGCTTTTATCTGTCGCCCTGTCTTCTTATGGAGGTGAAATAAATAATATGAGAATAAAATAACCCTTCCTAGCTACCTCAAACAGATTCTGTGTTGCTTGATCCAAATCTGATTTGTCTATGTTAATAATGCTAATATTAAAAGATTAATCAGTATGATAAATACATCCTATTGAGAATAGAGCTAGGGGCTGTGATCCAGTATTTGAAAGGTTTTATTAACCTACTAGCATTCATTTCTGAATAAAACAATTGGCAGCGCACAAGCATGTTACAATTTCACATTCCACGTCAAACGATGATTATATATTAAGTTTTATGCATTTTTATGAATTGTGACTGGCCATCAGAGGTGCTTTGAGTGGCGCCTCTGCCGGTCAGTGTAAATTCAGATAAAATCTGACAGACTACGGGCGATGAGAAGTCTGTGAGAGAAGCGCCATCTTCTGGGTCTACCCTATATTACAAGGAATGGGTGGAGTTTGATTAAAACATCGACACTCCCAGGAGAAGGAGGGGGCCTCTCTGGCGGCTGGAAGTTGGAAGGCAGCTGGCTGGAACTGGAATGGAACTGGGCTGGAAGCCGGCAGGTATTCGGCTGGCTTTCAGCTTGGATGGGAACTTTTAAACCGCTACTACTGTATGTCCAAATCTTATGCGTGTTATAATGTCTTCTTCTCTCCTGCTAAGGCCTGCACACACCCCTGCTTCACCCACTCTCCCCTGGACAGTATAATAAAACCTACCCTTCACTCCCTCATCCCAATCTTTCTGCCACATTGTTTTTATACCCACTTTAGCAATACTTTTCACCTCTGATTTACTATATTCGACCGGATAATCCACAGTTGCTTTATTCGCTCCCTTCTTAGCATATTTATCTGCTAACTCGTTACCATCTATCCCCACATGTGCTGGTGCCCACGTAAGTATCACTGCTTTCCCTGCTGATCTTATTCTATTTATTGTTTGTACTATTTCCTGCACAATGTCCAGCCTAGTTTCTGATTGAATATTTTTTATGCTAAGTAAAGCACTACTAGAATCTGAAATTATCAAAAATTTTTCCTTTGGACCATTTTTCTCCACCCATTGCAATGCCAAAACCAGTGCAAGTAGTTCCCCTGTGTAGACCGCTAACTTATCATTTGTCCTCTGACTTATAACCACATCTATGTCTGGAACGACACAGGCAATGCCCACAGTACCATTCTCTAACCTTGAGGCATCTGTGTATAATACTACATATGCTCCATATGCTCTCCTGATATATCCTATTGCAATGATCTTACTGTGACATTCCTTATCTAATAAACTTAAATCAACATCAGGCTCTTTCTCCATCCATATTGGAGTAGAAGGGAGGGAGGGAGATAGTTGGACTCAGCTCCATGTCATCCACCCCAACATCCCGGGTTATCTTTTCTATTATCCACCCAAAACTAGATAACTGTGCTTTCTCCTTCTCCTGATATGACTTTAGCATTCCAAGTCCGGGATGATCCTCTCTATGTCCACGCAGGTTTGCCCAGTATGACACTGCCATCTGCAACCTTCTGAACTTCAGTGGCATCTCTCCTACCTCCACCTGGAGTGCAGAGACTGGGGTAGACCTCATTGCTCCACAACAGATCCTCAAAGCTTGATATTGGATTTGATCTAACTTTACAAGGCTACTATTAGAAGCAGAGCCATATGCCACACACCCAAAATCCAAAATTGATCTAATCAATGCTACATATACCATTTTCAAGCTTGTTTGACTAGCCCCCATTCCCGCCCTCTAAGGCACCTCATCACATTCACCACCTTTTTACATTTCTCCACCACTTTCTTAATATGGAAATTCCAAGTCAAATGCTTGTCAAACCACAATCCCAAATATTTAAACTCATTTACTATCTCTAATTTCTGCCCGTATAGAGTAAGATTAATATCATTATCTAACTGTTTTCTGGTAAAAAACATAACCTTTGTTTTAGTAACTGAAAACCTAAAGCCCCATCTTAGAGTCCAGGCTTCCACTTTGCAAATAGCTTGCTGTAGTTTTTTAACAATAAATTTAATATTCCTACCTTTTGTCCACATTACCCCATCATCAGCAAAAAGTGACACGCCTATTGAGGCTTCAACATTACAGAAAATTTCATTAATCATAATGGAAAAAAATACTGGACTCACTATACTGCCCTGAGGAGTGCCATTCTCTACCTCATATTCAGAGCTAAACTCTTTCCCAACGTGAACCGATATACTACCTGATAAAAAACTCTCCACCCACTTTAACATTCTTCCCCGGATGCCCATCTGATGTAGTCTTATATATAGTCCCTCCCTCCACATCATGTCGTATGCTTTTTCCATGTCAAAGAAAACTGCCACAACACATTCCTTATTCACTTGAGCCTTTCTAATTTCAGTTTCCAATATTAAAGAGGGATCTACTGTACTTCTTCCTCTTCTAAATCCAAACTGATGACCTTTCAGTGTGCCTTTTCTCTCCAAGAAATAAATCAATCTATGATTTACCATTTTTTCCATCACTTTCCCCACATGAGACGTCAGCGCTATAGGTCTATAACTTTCTGCTGCACAAGGGTCCTTACCTGGTTTAACTATTGGTACTATAATCGCCGCCTTCCACTTCTCTGGTACAACACCATCTGCCCAAACTTGGTTGTATAACCTCAATAGTACCTTCTTACTTTCTACACTCAGATTTCTCAGCATACAATAGGTTATATCATCTCCTCCTGGAACAGTTTTTCCACATCCACCTAAGGCCTTATTCAGCTCTAACATTGTGAACTCAACATTAATCATCTCAACATAGTCCCCATCCTCCTCCAAACTATGCTTAAATTTCTCAACTGTTCTCCTTCTTGCTTTCTTTTCTTCTAAACTCAGATTTGCTGTGCTATGCACTTTGCTAAAGTACTGTACTAACAGTTCTGCTTTACTTTTATCGTCCAACAAGGTTCTTTCTCCACAGGTCATGACGGGACACCCTACCCTCCTATCACCCCCCGACATTCTCCTTACTGTTCTCCAAACTTGATTTATATTTGTCCGACTTTCTAATGTATTACAGTAATTTCTCCAACATGTTCTCTTGGCATCCTTTACCACTTTCCTCACTATAGCAAGCCTTCGCTTATATTCACATAGGTTTTGAAAACAATGATTTCTTTTAAACACCTTAAAAGCCTTATTTCTATTTTGGATAGCCTCCTTACACTGATCTGTCCACCATGGGACAATCTTCTTAACCCCCATTCGCTTCTTTTTTCTAATTGTCTGCTTTGCTGCCCCCAGGATGACATTACACAACCCATTATTAAAATCATTAACACAAGCATTTTTACTAACTTTCCCCATTTTTTTTATCACAAATATAACTAAATCTGCCCCATTTCACTCCATTAAAACACCATTTTTCTAGTCCACTCATGTCACTTTCTCTCAAACTGATCCCTACCTTAACCACTATAGGATAATGGTCACTACCAACTGTTGTTTCCTTATCAACTTCCCAAAAACAAATACCTGCAATAGATTCTGATACTAACGTCAAGTCTATAGCTGATTCACTTCCATTTTGTACATTAAGCCTTGTTCCACTCCCATCATTTAAACAAACTAATTTTTTTATTTCCATTAATTCTTCAACTATTAGCCCATTTCCATCATCATACCCATCCCATAAAGTGCTATGTGCATTAAAATCACCACAAAACACAATCTTTCCCGTCAAATGGATACTAATCTCCTGGAGATTCTCTAATGTTAACCGCCTACATGGATTATAGTAATTTACCACCAAAATTTTTCCCTCCTTAGCCCATACTCCTATGATAATAAATTCTAATTCCCTTCCTTTCACTATTTCTTTATACTGCATCCCATTCCTAACAAATATTGCACACCCGCCACCATTTCCATCTGGCCTATCTCTCCGCACACATGAATACCCCCTAATGCAAAAATCCAGGCATGGCTTAAGCCAGGTTTCTTGAACACATATTATATCTGGTCTCTGCTTACAGTTCTGCAAATATCCTTTCAATTCTTGACCATTTGCCACTAAACTTCTTGCGTTCCATTGTATGACAATCAGGGTATCCTATCAATTGCTCCCTCCTGCCTTTGCTCCTCCTCCAGCTTTTTGTTAACTTGCTCCCATGTAACACCTTCCACACCCAAGAATCTTTCCGCCCCTTTCACAATAATCTTAATTTTATCAGTTCTATGTTTAGCCTGATCTGTACAATTTATAATATAGGCTAAAAATACAATCAGTTTTTCCATGGTCATCTTGGCATCTGCTTCAACATTGTTCCGTATCATCCTTTCTCTCTTCTCCATTGCCTTGAACTCTTCTTAGTGCTTCTGCATAGGAAATATTACACGTTGTTTTCACCTTTTGAATTTCCACAGCTCTTTTCCTGACTTCACATCCCCCATACGTAACAGCATGCTGCCCTCCACAATTCCCACATTTCAATCTGACATTCTCTTCGCACTCTTCACTTTTATGATCCCCGCTACATTTTGGACATTTCTGCTTTCCCCTACACACAGCTGCTATATGTCCGTATCGTTGACATTTAAAGCACCGGAGTGGAGGCGGGACAAACTCCCTCACCAAAAAAACTCAAACACCCAACTTTCACCCGTTCAGGAAGTACTGCTCCTTGGAATTCCAACAAGAGCGACATACTCGCCACACTTTGTCCATCAACACGTTTCATCAGTCGTCTAATTCCAATCACCTCTCCTCCCATGCATTGTTTAAACTTCTCTAAATCTTCACCCAAAGGGACGCCTGTAATCACTCCTCGAGCTGTCTTCTTTCCCCCAATCACTTTCCTTTCACTCACTGAAACTTTACAAATATGCTCCAGCTGTAACGCTTTTCTTTTCTGTTCCTCCGACGTGCAAACAATTAGCAAACTACCGTCAATTAACACTCTTGCCATCTCCACTTCACCTAATTTCCTTTTCAGTTCCTTGGCCAACACTACCAAACTCACTTTAGTTATTTCGTTTTCATGCCTAAACTTCAAAATGACTTTAAACTTCTGTTGCTCTCTTACTACTTTTTTCCAACCCACAGCTCCACTACTCTCATCAGAACTGGCCTCCCTCAGACTCCGTTTCCTATTTTTACAAACATTCCTCTCTTCCCTACTTATCCTTCTCATCCTGTCTATCTGACTACTGTCCATGTCTTCCTCCTCATCCGCCAGGGAAGCCATCCCGTCCCAGTCACAAACCGGATTATGCCAACCCCTCTGCGGTCCTCTGCTTGGAGGTTCTTCTGCCAACCTCCTTCCCCTTCCTGATTCTCCATTTCCGGGTTTACAGGAAGTTCCAGAATAAAATCCATGAAGATACAACCCGTCTGTGTCAGCTGACGTCACACTCGGGATAGCCGCAGTCCAGCGCCATGTTGGTTGCAACACTGAAGTTGTGGCAAAATATCTTCAAGTCATGTAGAGAGAGAATTCCACATCTTTGATGGCAACACTGAAACAATAAAATGTGCAATTGTGTTAAAATCAGTGCAAAAAAATGTGCAAATTAGTCACCAAGAGGACCAATGAGAGCAGATCCAGAAGTCTTCTTTATCTGCTGCAGGCTGTAGACCTCCATGATGACCCAGAGCTTCAGTGGAGAGTCGGTCGGTGCTGGGAGTGCAGGACCTGTAGACACACACTGGCAGACACACAACAAGCGTTTACAACAGTGTTCAACCGTTTGCTTTATTTAGCTTCATTTATAAGGACGTTTATATTATTACAGTTTCTGTTTACAGGCTGATGCCAGACTGACGTGTTAGCTGAGTAATTATGTTGTATGAACATGTGGTAGGATTATTAGATCATTTAAAACTTTTTCTGAGTTATGTAATATAAATATGAAGTTGTTTCTTTTACAACATTGTAATGTACATGAATCATTTATGCTCAGAGTTTAAATAAGTAAAGAAATCAGACAAAACAAGTAAAGTAACCCTAACCAGCATCATAACTTCACTAACAGCAGGTGAGCTTACCTTTGCAGTGAGACGCTGTTGTTCAGTCCTGCGGTGGAAATGTGAACAGATCCTGCACCCAGACATTCCTGAAATGTCCGTGAGCTTCCAGAGATTTGTAGTTTCTCAACTGTTCATACGTGTAAACACTGATACCATAAACGAGGTAGCTTGTTATGTCCAGCGATGAGGTTGGAGGTAGTAACGTAGCATCGGAGCTCCATTCCTTAGCTGTGGGGTTGTAAGGATCTAAGTTATTTAATGTTGACAGTTTGGACAAATACTGATCCCGGTCTCCTTGATAAGCTTGTCCCTGTACGGTGTCCTCTCATCATTCTTCTTCTTCTCCATACTGGCGACTGAGGAAACGGCTTTAAAATGTACTACTAACTAAAATACTGCTCGTTGTGTTGCTTGTTTATGTCCAAGATGCAACCAACATGGCGCGGGGTGTGTGTGTGTGTGTGTGTGTGTGTGTGTGTGTGTGTGTGTGTGTGTTTGTTGAGGATAAAAAATGTAAATAATGTAAATTCCAGCAGCTTTACCTTCTCATAGTAAAAGGTTGAGTCTGAACAATATAGTAAAGCAGCAAACCGACGATATCAAAGCAACTTTATCAGTTTTCCATCTCATCAGGACGGATTTCTTCACTCCGCTGCAGTAAGCAGTCTGACCTTCTTTCCTTGCTTCTCCACCGCAGGACAAACACCATTTCTGGCTGTTTGTCTAAGCCGTCTACTATTCATAGTCATTTTACACCATTTCACACCAACTTAAAAAAATGCTGCTTTGCTGATAATTTGACTAAATTGTGACATTTTGCTTTTGTTATGTAACCGAGCTTCCTGGGGTTCGCCTAACTGGATAATTCATAATAAAGTAATAAACGGAGACGAGACATCAAGAGCTCCTTTTCGCGTTCTTGCTGCTTCTTTATTCACCACCGGACTACAAATCCCAGCAACCTGGGCTACAGTCAGCCTGCCCTACGGTAACTCTGCAGGGACACACAACTTACTCAACCTTAACTTATAACAAACCCAGAAGGTACATTACAGTTATAATGAAGCGTGACTGAAATCCCAAGTGTTTAATAGTCTGTAGAGCGGTGGAAGTCACCAATATCTCACATTCAGTGTCTGCAAGCTCTGGTTTTCATGTCAGCTGGTTAAAAACAATTTTATGTCCACAAAACTTTCAATTAGCTGCTTTTACAGAGACATAAAATTACCTCCAGGATTAAATAAAAACTGTAAAGCCTTCAATTCTTGTCCCCCCTGCCCGTCTCGTCACTATGGGGAGCCGAGCATTCAGCCGCTCTGCTCCCCATCTCTGGAACTCTCTTCCCCCCGACATCCGAACCACAGACTCTCTTCCTCTCTTCAAATCACAACTCAAAATTTGTTCAGATAGTCCTATGTCATCTAGTTACTCTCCATCTTCATGTTGTCCTCCGTTCCGTTTTGTTTTCTACTTATTGTTTTTAACCGTTTTAATCTTTGTTTTGTTCTTATTGTTTTTTTTTAAAGTATTTTAATGTTCTTTTGTACAGTGTCCTTGAGTGTTTTGAAAGGCGCTTTTAAATAAAATTTATTATTATTATTATTATTATTATTTAAATGCTTCCAATGCATTTCCTTACACAGTAATATAAGCTGAAATTTTTCCTGAAACTGGGACTAACGTCCACTCAGTTTGTAATATTTCCTGTCAACCAGGACAATGTCCTCTTTAAACTGGTCCCCCATGGTTGGACATCTTGTCTGCAGTTACATCCTCTTAAAGAATTCATGTCACGTCATGAACAGACCCAGAACAGGATTTAAGTTAGCAATAAAATACCAGCAGAGCAGCATCTACTAACAGCAGCATGTTATTGGATCAGAATGAGATTAAAGAGGATGGAATTACCTCTGACAGTTATTTAGGTGTCCTGCCTCCATCAGCAGCTGCTGCCTGTTTTCCAGGCCAGACGCAGCTCATCTCCATAGAATCTGATGAGAATCAATGCATCAAAAATGGTTTTATTTATCACAGCGCAGTTAAAATGCTGAACAAAACCAAATGCTGACCATGTGTTTAAAGGAACATGGAATCTCTCATGTAACACTGAACAGATCCTGCAAATCATTACAGAAGCTGAGAGACCAGGGATCCAGTGATCATCCCAGAGTAAGCTACAATAGAATAAAGAAAAGCAGAAGAAGAAGCAGCAGTGTTTGTGTCCCCCCACCACCAATAACTAAATAAATAAATAATAAAAGTGTTGAAAGGTAATGCTGAAGATTCTGAGACCTCAGATGTTGAGAACATTTGTTTTATCTGCATGGAGCCCTCTTGCAACTCAAGGCCAAAGGAAGTGTGTGTAAAATGTCCCCAATGTAGTCTTTGGACCCACCAAGCTCGTCCTTCAGGGCTTCCAACTTTCATTTGTCAATATTGTGATTCAGAATAAGAACATAGTCAAACAAAACATGAACACACTGGCCCTGTTTTTTTTCTTTGTTTTTATATGTAAAAAGTATATAAACTAGATATCACACACGTGTCTTTTTTACACAAGTGCAGATTGTTCATTAAGCAGCCACACTGTTATTAAGGTTTGTTCAAGTAGGCTTATTTACACACACATTCACACACTCCTGAGTTAAACACTGAATGTTTGAGCTGTAGTCAGTAAAAGAGAAAGATTTTGTTTGGATTTTCCTTTTCAATAAATCCATTTTTGAAGCATATTATATGTTGTGGCATCTGTTTACGCTTCTTTTGTGTAATTGTTACGACTCTCCCCAGTATGTGTTACAACCACACCCGGTAGTGGGGTAGGTTGTAGCAAAGGACGACCGTGTGTTTGACATTAACATGCCACGTCTGTCATATTCTAGCAGAGTTTTGAATTGGTGCCTTTTTTAGTGAACAAATGTGGGTTTTTCATATAAAAGTTTGAGAACTATATTTAAAAAATTCAATGAGTTGAGGTGTTGTAGTAAAAAGTGTTACAACCATCCCTGGTCTCCCCTATTTTAAACATGGAAGTTTTGTTTCACCATGAATGAACATGTTTTAGTGGTTGAGGTTCTTATTAATATCATCTCCTTTTTTCCTGAACAGCTGAGTTATTAAATGACTGCAGATCAGATCAGCCTGTCAACAGGCAGCAAACCCTGATGATGTGATTAGAAATATAGTCACCCTGACTGGAGGCCACTTTCATTCATCTCCTGTTCATTGGAAATTAGCGGCTGATGTAACTCACACAATAACATTCATCCTGAAATTATGCTGCTGGTAGTTTTATTTTCTTCTTCATGTCTCGGGGGGAAAAGTACAAAATCTCTCTCATCTACTGGTTCACTGGAGCATCATCATCATCATCATCATCATCATGAAGAAATAGATTCAAGAAGAGTCACAACAGAAAGAAAATTTATTTAAGATCAGCTTTTTTAAAGGAAATTTATTTATTTGCCACTAAACATCTCAAACATTTACAAAGAGGAAAAACATGATAAAAACTTAAACATGTAAATATACTAAAAACATGGTTCAACACAAACAACAAAACAAACAAAAAGCTGCAGGTTCATTAAAAAATCTGACAGCTGCAAGAACCAAAGACCTTCTGAAGCGTTCGGTAGAACATCGAGGTACAACAAGACATTTCTTCTCATGAAAACAACCTCAGAATAAAAGTTAAATGTTTATTAAACAAAACAAAGAATTAAACATGATGGAAAACATGAAAAAATCTAAAAATTCCAACGAGTTACTGGATTAAAATAAAAAATAAAATGAAATTTGAGATAAAATATTAAAACCACATGAATTGAAATAAAACAGAAATTACATCATATTTATTTTTATTAAACATCAAATATTTTTACAAAAAGTCTAAAATAATCTGAATGAAAATAAAGATAAAATTTATACGTGAAAGTTTGAATGAAAATTCTTTAAATTCTACATTTCAAGTAGAAAGTCAAACATTTGTGGTGAAAAATGAAGCAAAACATGAAATTTGTGATGTGAAAATGAATCTTTAATTCAACATGTGAAAATGTGAGAAAGTCCAAATAAAGACAGAATGAAGCAAACAAACTAAGAGTGAAACACTGGGAGGACTTTCATTTCCAGCATCATGAAGTGGAACTAACTGCAGCTGACATGAAGTGAACACAACATCCTGATATTCAGTGTGAAGCTTTGACTGGAAACAACATGTGGATCCTGGAAGAAGCACAGCTTCCATCTTTAAAGGACTGGAAGAGGAAGAAGTTTCCAAGGAATCATTTAGAAGAGTTTCACACACAAACTGATTGAATCCATGAATCTGAAAAGATGTTTCTGAGTGAAAGAGACAGACATGTACAGACTGAACTATCTGTTCACCAGTCAGAGTTTCTCTGCTACCATCACACTCTTTACACTCAACACAGACACACCCAGGAACCTGACCTGGAACCAGACCAGGAACCAGACCTGTACCAGAACCCAAATCCAGCATAGAGAGAATGAGTGAATGTGGTGATGAAGGTGTGGAGGTGGATCAGTGAGTTAGAGGAGACTCTGTAGAAGGACAGAGAGCCAGCAGGACAGTCCACATACACTGCTACTCTGTTAGAGACAGAGGAGGAGGAGGAGGAGGAGGAAGAGGAGGAGGAGGAGATGGGTGTTTTTATGTCATTGTGCCAGACAGAGTAACCTTCATCATCAGAGCATCTCAGACTCCAGGACTGATCATTGAATCCAAACCAACAGTCTCTGATTTTTCCTCTCCTTCTGATTTCTCTGTAACTCACTGATATGAAAACGTCTCCTTTCCACTCGACCTCCCAGTAGCAGCGACCAGTCAGAACATTTTCACACAGCAGCTGAGGCCAGATAAATCTGTCTGGATGATCAGGATATGACTGAAGCTTCTCCACACATGTCACCTTCCTGTTTTTGTCAGACAGTTTGAGGTTTCTGTTCACTGTGTCCATGTGGATGGTGAGTGGACAGGAATCTGATGGAGAGAACAAACACAATCCAGCTGCAGTTATTGATCTATTGACACTTTGATGCTGACTGATGAATGAGTGATGGAACAGTGTGAAGATGGTTGAATGTGATGAATCCAATGAAAAACAAACTTACACTTCCTCACACCTCCTGGTCTCAACCATGGTTCTCCAGCAGGCTCCACCCTGAAAGGAGGAGGGGGTCAGAGCATGCTAACATGGACATTACATGGCTCTCATACACACTTTGTTCTACACTGAGAAAGGAACAGTCCAACATCTGGACACGTCCACCTGATTGGAGCATCTCCAGACTAGAAGGAGCAGAATCAGGAAGCTGATTGGTCCACACCCACACCAAGAAAACTGCTTTGTGGAAGTCCTAGTTTCTTCTTTCAACCATCTTCTCCTTTTCATCTCTTCACAGATGAAGAACTCTGCAGAAACTCCTGATCTAACCAAGAGCTGCATCTTCTCTCTGCCCTGAAGTCTTATTGATCAGCTTCTGACAATAATCTCCTCTGCAGAGCAGATTGGCTCAGATTCTTTGTTGTGACTCAGCTGGGAAATGTTAAAGTGGTTCTTTTCCTGCACATGAAGCTAAATGACTGTCAGAGACTCTGTTTGAGGCCATGATGTGTGTGTTTGGAGCTGTGACGGCTTGTTTCCTACTGACCACTAACAGCTGCTTCATCATCACACTGAGGATTTGTTCCCTCACATTATTCCTGCAGATCCTGCTGCTGTGTGGACACAAACACATTTCTTTTTAAAGCAGGAACAAATCAGAGGGATCAGCAGCATCAACACACCACACTTCTTCCACATCTGATCTAGTCTGCTGATTCATTTCCAGTTTGAAGTGCAGCCACATCACCAGCTTCTACTGACTCCAACATCTACACTGTTATTGAAGCTGATTGATCATCTGATGGATGATTGAATTAGTAATTACTGAATCAGCAGCATGGGATCATCAAAGCTCTTAAGTCCTGAGTGAAGAGGAGAGGTTAGACTGCCTCTGGTGGTCAGACATGGAGCTGCAGCTGCTGAAATACAGGATGTGACAGGATTCAGGAAAGTCTGTCTCATCTTTCCTCAACATCAGCTGTGAACATACTGAGTCCTTTCACGCTAACCAGGAAACCTGATGTAACATCATCATCTTCATCACAACACACACACACACTGCCATCTCCATCACCTCCTCCAGCACCCGATCCAGCCGTTATCACATGACTGAAGCAGCATTATCAGTGGTTATCAGTCCATTCCTACGGGACAGTAGGGCTCTACTCCGCCTCCTAGTGGCTCCAGTAGGTCCTTATCATCTATTTACACCACTGATCAGCAGCACTGATACAGAAAGACTCCTGATCCAGTCCCACAGGAATCCAGTCCACCGGCAGGTCTGAAATCTTTAGCATGACGCTGCATTTTCTGCTAAAACAACCTACATTTAAGTCATGTGACTGCTGAGTGAATATTGAGTGTAAAGTGACAAAGTCTGGACAGAAATCCAGTGACTCTCTCAGTCATTTTCATTCATGTCCTCATTATGAGTCCAGATCATCAAACACTAAGCCAGACTTCAGGAGCATGAAGAAGTAAAGAACTTGTGTTTTCCTGTCTAACTCCTCTTTTCAGATCAGATCAGGGGGAGGGGCTCCACTGACTGTCTCCATCATTGTGATCAGCTGTGTGCAGCTAATTGAAGGAAACTGATAAAAACTGCAACGACACTCATGTGTGACGTGCCACGGAGCAGCGGCACCAACAGAAGACGACATGAATGAAAGAATCTAGAGGTAACGAGTCTTCAGGGACCAGAATACTTCCTGCTCTATGTGTCTCATCTAAATTCATGTTGTGGGTCTGTTGCTGTGATTCAGCATCAGGAGCCTCCAGTAAGTGGGAGAATCACTGAGCATCATCATTCATGGGAAGCTTTTCATCCATCATGTGTTTAAATGTATCTATACAGAGGTAGGAATACAGGTCTGATCAACACGTGCACATTTCCACATGGACTGATTTCTAAAGAGAACTTTACAAGAACATGACTGTTCACACACTTTTATAAATATCTGTGCTGAGCTAAGCTAAGCTAACATTTCCTGGAGCATCTCTGTGTCTGATCCAGGGTCAGAGGACAGAAAAGATGTTTCTATGACAGAATGTCCCTTTAACCTGCAGAGATGTTTCCAGACTGAAGAAACTCGGAGCAACAGACAGTTATCACTGTTGTTCCTGCAGATGTTCTCCTTGGAGACTCTCCTACTCACATATCTGCTGTGAGCAAAGGAAAAAGGCTCCTACATGTGTGATGGTTCATATAACACTCATATCCAGCATGAAGCAGGACTGAGTGAAGGACAGAGAAAATGTCTGCAGATCTTCCTCCTCTATCAGACATTGTGTGGCTGCAGCAGCCTCTCCATACCTGAGTCTGTGTGGATCCTTCAGTGCAGCCATCAGCAGCTTCACTCCTGAGTCTCCTGGATGGTTGTATCTCAGGTCCAGCTCTCTCAGATGGGAGGGGTTGGAGGTCAGAGCTGAGGCCAGAGAAGCACAGCCTTCCTCTGTGATCAGACATCCTGACAGGCTGCAGAAAACAACACGTATGACAGAAACTCTGAGAGAACTGCTGTGAAACTAAACACCTGTTCCTCATCCGCTCATCAGTGATCTAGTCAACCTGCCACACCTGTCTTCCTTTGTTCCCCAGTCCTTTATATACACCAGCACCATAGTAATTCCCTGTCGGACCTTAACCTACACACGTCATGGACTCACCCCTTCTCCATTCCATGGTTCCTGTCCCTCCTATCGGCGCCTTCAGTTCTGTATCTGTAAGACCTCTTCCTGATATCCTGTCTTGTAAATAAAGAATGTTTAACCTGCCCTTGTCTCCGAGGAGTCCTGTGTAACAGAAGGTCCGACCAAAAACTGACGACATGTGCTGGAGGAAACGCATTTTGGTGGAATTGCTGCCAGACCTGGAGGACCTCCTTTCCCCGAAGGACTTCAGTGTGGTCCACACCGCATTGGATACCTACGTGGACACACTGGCTGAGTTCCCCGGACCCCTGGTGAGGCTCCGCTCAGCTTTGGATCTGGTCACCCAGTTAGAAGCCAGACCAACCCTCCTCCTCGTGTTTCCGGATTTGACTAAACTGGTAGAGAAGGCTTGGGTGGTATATGCGGAGGCTCATTGGGAGAGTGTGGGGGTAAGAGCACCACCAGGGTCTCCCCCGGCTTCCACGCCAGTGTCTGCAGCGTCTCCCCCGGCTTCCACGCCAGTGTCTGCAGCATCTCCCCCGGCTTCCAAGCCAGTGTTTCCCTTGTCGCCTCCAGCTCCCAGGCTCACGTCCCCTGAGCTGACGTCTGCTCCGGCTCCACAGCGTCCGACGCCCCAGCAACGGTCTACTCCGGCTCCACAGAATCCGATGCCACAGCCACGATCAGCCCCGGTCCTACAGACTCCAATGTCTGCTTCCCAGTCCTGTCCTGCTCCGCAGCCTCCGACGCCTGATCCCCGGTCAGCCCCGGCTCTACAGTGTCCAACGCCACAGCAACGGTCAGTCCCGGCTCTACAGCGTCCGACACCACAGCCACGGTCTGCACCAGTCCTGCAGCCTTCTACGTCTGCTTCCCAGTCCGGTCCGGTTCTACAGTGTCCGACGCCACAGCAACGGTCAGTCCCGGCTCTACAGCGTCCGACACCACAGCCCCGGTCTGTTCCTGTCCTGCAGCCTCCCGTGCCTGCTCCCCGGTCTTCACCGGCTCTCCCATGTCAGACACCGATGCCACGGACTGTTCCTGCTCGGTCTCCGACATCTGCTCCACGGGCGGCTCCATTATTACCTCCGACACCAGCGCAACGGTCCTGTCCGGCGCTCACCAGTCCGAGGTCAGCTCAAGTCTCCGAGGGGGTCTCAGAGCGAGACGCTCCCCTCCAGCCCCTGGTTCTGTCCAGCCTGTTAGTCCCTGTCTCCGAGGAGGTCGACGGTTTCGAAGCTCCTCTCCCGCCAGTTGGTCCAGTCTCCGAGGGGGTCTCAGAGTGAGACGCTCCTCTCCAGCCCCTGGTTCTGTCCAGCCTGTCAGTCCCTGTTTCCGAGGAGGTCAACGGTTTGGACGCTCCTCTCCCGCCAGTGGCTCCAGTCTCCAAGGGGGTCTCCAAGTGGGACGCTCCTCTCCAGCATCTGGGTCCTTCCTGTTTCCAGCTCCTGTCTGTGCGACCTCCGGGTCGTCTGCCAGAGACTCAGCTCCTGTCTGTGCGACCTCCCGGTCGCCCGCAAGAGACTCAGTTCCTATCTGTGCAACCTCCTGGTCGCCCGCCATAATTATTATTAACATGTCTCTGTCTTCCAGAGCTCCTGTCTGTGCCCCTCTCTGTGCTCCAGCTTCAGTCAGTGTGCCTCCCTGCGTTCCAGCTTCAGTCGGCACACCTCTCAGAGCTCCAGTCAGCGCGCCTGCCAGACATCCAGCTCCAGCCCGTGCATCCCTCAGGCCGTCTGCCTGAGCTCCAGCTCCAGCCCGTGCATCCCTCAGGCCGTCCGCCTGAGCTCCAGCTCCAGCCAGTGCATGCCTCAGGCCGTCTGCCTGAGCTCCAACTCCAGCCAGTGCATGCCTCAGACCGTCCGCCTGAGCTCCAGCTCCAGCCAGTGCATGCCTCAGGCCGTTCGCCGCCAGAGATCCAGTCTGCCTGTCCTCTAGAGCTCTGGTCCAAGCCTACTCAGCGTCCGGTGATCCAGCCAGCCTGTTCTCCAGAGCTCCAGTCCGAGCATGCCCGTCCGCCAGGAGTTAGCCCCTGGTCTGCTCGTCCTCGGAGTCGTCCTCCTTCCATGACCTGGCCCTGGTCTGCTCGTCCTCCGGGTCGTCCTCCTTCCATGACCCGGCCCTGGTCTGCTCGTCCTCCGGGTCGTCCTCCTTCCATGACCCGGCCCTGGTCTGCTCGTCCTCCGGGTCGTCCTCCTTCCATGACCCGGCCCTGGTCTGCTCGTCCTCATCCCTGCCACACCTGTCTTCCTTTGTTCCCCAGTCCTTTATATACACCAGCACCATAGTCATTCCCTGTCGGACCTTAACCTACACACGTCATGGACTCACCACTTCTCCATTCCATGGTTCCTGTCCCTCCTATCGGCGCCTTCAGTTCAGTATCCGTAAGACCTCTTCCTGATATCCTGTCTTGTAAATAAAGAATGTTTAACCTGCCCTTGTCTCCGAGGAGTCCTGTGTAACACTTTCCATCCGAGTTCTTAAGAACATTGATTTTCTATTCCATAGGATGCATCGGTTGTTCCAAAGGGGTGTATTGTGTGGTGTAACATGATGGCAGAACAATAACTTCCAGTAGAGGAGAACTTGCTGGTGGAAATCTGATCATTTGCAGGTAGTTTGCGTACATCATCGTCACATCGTAGTACAAAGTCAGTACCTCCCATTTTTTGGAAAACTGCCCTGGGAATGCAGAACCAGAAGGAATCTCTGTGTCTAGTAATAGAATTTAGAGTTAACAGTTACTGACTGATGTCTGTTTGTTGGTGCAGGACTGGTATGACACTGCTGAGCTGAACTACTGTAAATAAACGGAGCTGGACCCACAGTTCAAGATAAAGATACTCCATCCGCCTCCTCCCTGTATTCTGACCCATACACCATCTTGTTTACTGTAAAGCACCTAAACCAACTGGTTTGCTCATCTATCTACATAACCCCTAAACTGAATCCCAGCACCCCTAACACTGCTAGTTTTTTTTAACAAACTAGAAATGTGTAAAAACCATACTGTGCTTGGTTGAAACATAATATTTTAACAAGAAAAATATTATTCTTGTTTTCTCTAAAATGGTGTGATCCTGCCTGCCTTCCCCACCTCGGGCTCTGAGCTCTCTGCACAGAGTGATGCTGCCTTCCTGAGTGTCTGCTGTAGTGGTGGAAGAACCTGGCTTAAACCAGGAGATGTGGCACAATTCTTAACTTCTACCACTCAATACCAACACATTCTTATCATCAGCAGTCCTCATGTTTGCTGCATTTAAGCTTAGGTTACTCTTTATGTTGGTAGGTAGGAGTTAGCCAACGTTTTTCTAGCTAAGAAACGTTAGCAGTGGTCAGTACCACTGTCCTCTGTTTGAACTGGAATGAGAGAAGCTGGCTGTTATGTATGTGCATGTGTTCATATTAAAGCCAAGGTGCTACTGACCAGCTAACTGACTGGATGCACATTAACATTATTACCCTGGTTTTGTGTGTGTGTGTGTGTGTGTGTGTGTGTACAGACACACAGACTCATCATGGACATAAAATGTTATTTTTGTAAAACAGAGCCAGGTTCAGGTAAGAGTGTGAAATCAAATGTTTTGTCAATCAAGAATAAGTAATAAGTTGTTGTAAGTTGGATCAGTGTATCAGTGTTTTTATCTCTTATTAGATATAAAACACATCTTTCGGTTATTTGCCTTTTGGTTGACGGTACAAAGAGAGAGAGGAGCAGAGAGGACTTTAATTATTAGTATTCTTAATAGTATTTTTCATGTTCATACAATGTTTTCACCGAGTTAAATAAAATCTGTTTGTGTATGATTGTCAGTCCAAAGAGCGAGAAATGAAAAAGGAGGAGAGGAGAGAGACTCAGACTCAGAACATGGCCACACCTCTACAAGGACCAGACATGAACAGGAAACAGATTATTTGCATTGCAGTGAGCTTCAGGGAGCAAGATCAGCCACAGAGAGCACTGAGCTAGAGCTAGGCCAGCCACTCCACCTGCACCTGGACCAACAAGTGAATTTATCTGTCCACAATATAAGAAATGGATGGCTACAGGTTAAATCATCTTAATAAATCTGTGGTTAAAACATGTTTAGACTGAGTGAAGACGTTTCATGTTATTATATAAAAACTTTATGATTCACCTTGATCAGTAGTTGAAGAAAATAGAAAGGCCATTATTACAATGTAATTACAATGAAGGACACTTAGTTTGTCACCATGTCTATTAATATTGTTCTTTTTTATTTTAAAATCCAGTTCAATTATTTTTATTGTATTCTAGATCTTTCTCAGTCAAGCGCAGAGGGACCAAAACAGTCACAACTTGTCATGGGGTGGTTGGTTGGACTGGTAATTGTTTTGGAACAGAGTCTATTCAGATTAATTGCTTTCAGCTGCAGGAGGTGTAGGGGCCTGTTTGGATACTCTCTCTACCACACCTGTCTTTTATCTGCTAATCAGGTGGCTGGGTATATCAAGCTGCAGCAGTTCATTGTCAGATCGTCTGCTCTACTCAGCCAGAGACTGCTCCAGGAAAGCTTCTGCCTGCCCTTTGTCTACCTTGCCTGCCTGATCTTCCGCAGTATCCCCCAGATTCCACCTGCCTTTCTGCTGCCCTTCCTACCACCATACCCAGTACGGAGACTATTGGATTTTTACCTGCCAGCGCTCCTGAGCCCTGGATCCTGCAAAACTAAGTAGGACTGGTTCGTTATGTCCAGATTCCAACTCTATTGACTTGTGTGTTAAACTCCATAAATTCTGACTCTCTTTCCAGGCAGAATTTACCGCGCAGTGAAGACCTCCACTCTTTTGTTCCGCTGTACCTGCCAGTGGGGTTAAAATACAGTTTCTTTTTTTTTTTGCATTTAGGTAGTTCTTTGTCTGCTCCTTGGGTCCATCATCTTTCCTGCATTATGACACAACTGAAGGTTTTCTCCAGGACTCTTCAGGAAGACAGAAGACACAGTTTTAATAAACAGTGGTATTCTTACACAACTGGCTGAATATTCTCAGGCCAAAGACTCTGCCTACTGCTATGTTGTCGGCATTTCAGTCGTTCTTCTTACAGCAACACTAAATGATGCACAGCGAGGCCACAATCAAACAGAAGGTGAGAACAAAGGTAATTTCCTGTCCGTTATGGAACTTTTAGCCAAACACGATAATCATGTGAAAAGGAAAATGACAGGCCCACGAAATGCAACCTACCTTGGTCATGGAATTCAGAATGAAATAATCGACTGCTTGGCAGAAATGATCCGCATCTCAATAAGAAGTGAAGTTTCCCAAACTGATGCTGTTAGGGTTCCTGTCTGTCTCCCCTGTATGTGTGTTTCCCTGGATTACACTAGTGTGTGCGTCTGGCTCCCCCTGTCTTGTGTCTCATGGCCAGGAGAGCTACCAAGGCAACAATCACCTCACCTGGGCTGATCTCCACACCAGGACCTCATCCACCAATCAAACCACCACAGTTCTTAAATATCGGACCTTTCTACATTCCTCGTCGGATCGTCCAGTTACCCATCTGGTATATCGTGGCCTTTCTAGTTCTTAGCTTGATTCAGTTCATGTTTTATAACTTCTGTCCTGTGTCTAGACTCCTGGTGTCTAGATTCCTGGTGCCTTGGATCCTGTCAGTCCTGTCTGCCTTGCCAACCTCCTGAACTGTTTGCCCCTGCTCCGATCCACTCCCTCGTCTCCGGCTCCTACCAGCTTCATGCCCCGCTCTGCCTGCCCATCCGCCCGTTTAGTCAGCAGCGAACCGCCGTGGTCAACGGATCTTGAACTTGGATTGAACTGCTGAGCTCCATTCCTTTTTAAACCCTTTCTATTTGAACATCCTCTGTCTTTTGGTTGCTCTGTGTCTGCACCGTGGGGGTTCCGAAAGCATTGCCATTTTAGTTGATTAAACTAAAGACATAAGCAAGAAGGAACAGATGTCCTCTGTAATTACGTAATATTACAAAGGAAAGGTATGTGAATGTTTCCTAACATTTGAAGCTGCTGTGCGTCTTGATACAGCAGCACTTGCACAAAAAATAAAACAAGTACTGCAAAAGAATGGCCTGGATTACAAAAACCACCTGGTAGGGCAAGCTTATGATGGCGCCTCAGTAATGAGTGGTAAAAACACTGGTGTGCAGGCAGCATTAAAGCAGAGGCTCCATTAGCTTTCTGCTTTCACTGCAATGCACAATGCTTGAACTTAGTGTTAGTTGACACTGTAAAAAGCTTCCCTGAAGCAGACCATTTCTTTCCTCTTCTACAGAAACTGTATGCATTTTTCTCAGGGTCATATGTGCACCAAAGGTGGCTAGAGGAACAGAGGGAGATGTTCCCAGGGAAAGTCCCAAGAAAGCATCAAAGGCTGATAGACACATGGTGGGCACGTAGGTAGAAGTCTTGCAAGACAGTAGTCAGTAGTCGATTCTGTAGTTTACGTTTCGTTATGCCGAAGTTACCAGTAAACAAATCAAAACATTCAGTTGTTTGCTGTATCAACCCACACAATTCCTTATATCACCCCCCAGCATCAAAGCCTCTTCGTGCCTGGTTGGATTGAATTTTTCAGGAAATGTACCAACATCAGTGGGGAAAGTCCTTTTTGTTTGCACAAAGCACTTTAAGGCCGAGTGCTTCAGCAACCTCCACCAGTAAGATGGATTTGTAGAAAGACTGCGTCTGAATGAGGGGTCAGTTCCTCCTTATGCTAACTTTTAGCTTTCTACCTGAGGATATAACTGTACTGTGTGCTTTGAATAAAATTATTTGGCTTTGTTTTTGCCATTTTGTATAGGGGAACACATGATCCAAATGCATTCAGTGACGTTCTTGAAGCTCGCGTTAGCTAACTCATTAACAATGTCGAGGCCTTGTTTATCTTACTCATACTGTGGTAGTGTGGAAAAGTAGTGTTGGGGTGGGGGGACAACAGCTGGTAGAGACTGCATCTCTAGTAAACTTGCCAATAAATTTTTAAAATGAGGGAATTATTTTTGGCTGAACCAGTCCGGCCCTCAACTTGTTTCAAATTTTTATTTTGGCCCGTGTTGTGTGTTTTTGAGTTTGAGTGGTGGTGGGGGTATGAACACTACTCTGCTGACTCTTCTGTTTACAAGATGCTCAGTGGGATAAATATAAATATATTATTATATAAAATTTTCACTGGCCCCATCTGGCCACACCTTTAAAAGTTGCTGAGGCGCCACTGATGAGACTGAAGATGGATTTAGCTTTAACTGTCATGTGCACTGTTGCATGTTCTACTAGTTTAGCAGCAACCTGTACACACATGGACTATGAAGAAAAATGTTGTGGTGTAAGAGACCTAAATCAGAGACACACAAACATCTGATATTCATACAAACAGCTTCCACAAGTTTGTTACTCATGAATAAAAACTCATTTAAACTTTTAGTTTGATGAATCCTGACCTGAGAGTTTCCAGTTTGCAGTCTGGACTCTTCAGTCCACCACACAGCTTCTTCAGTCCTGAGTCCTGCAGGTCGTTGTTACTCAGGTCCAGTTCTGTCAGACTGGAGGACTGGGAGCTGAGGACTGAGGACAGAGGTCCACAGCTTCTCTCTGAGAGACCACACGCACTCAGCCTGGAGAGAAAGTTACAGAGAAAATGTAAGACGTGAAAAGACTGAATCAGCACTCATGTTGAACGTCGACTCAAAGAACACCTGTAGAGAAAATCAGGTGTAACTCCACAGTGTTTTACCTGTTTCATAGTGTTCTTACTGTTTGTTGACTGTTTCATTTTACACGTGTTTAACTGGTAAAAGAGGTGTTGGTAAAATAATCTCAGTTCAGAAGGACCAACCTGTGACCTCAGAGATGAGTATTAGACACTGATTTATATATGTGCAGCCTCCACAGATGGTCCAATCAGAACAGATGAGGTATACAGCACCAGTCCAACACACTTCTCCTTATGCCACGCTTTATTGTTGCTGAGTCACATTCTACGTATAAACACATGTATATCTGTAAGTCTGTGTTTCTATCAAGAGAAATAAAATACACAGAATGATCCTACGGAAGCTGAGAGCGGTCACGCTCATGTTTTTTAACACTGTTTTCTCGTGATAATGGATTATTTAAATACAGGGTAGCAGGGGGCCTGGACATGTTCCTGGTCCATCACAGAACCAACACAAAGAGAAAAACGTTCAATTAGACTCACACTCACTCCTGGAGAGAGTTTAGAGACTCAAACCAGCCTAACATGCAGGTCTTTCCTTAGTCCATCCGTGTGTACCAGTCTTTCAATGTAAGATTGTGAAAGTGTTCATGTAACTGTTCATCTACCCGGGTAGTGTGATCTGGTTTCTGATCTGTATGGTGCAATAGATATGCTTTCTCTAGATGTACGATGACGTCACCAACATCACACCCTCCACGCATGTAAGCCAGTGTCCTGCTGCTGGGGCAAGATGGCGGCGTGACAGGGTGGTTTTTATCGATCTTTCAGCACCAACTATTAACGTTGTTTTAATGCAGCAGATATACTTTTCCTGTGGAAAGTGACAGAGCAGTTGTTTGGTTTTCTATTTTGGTGTAATATCTGAACCAGTACCGAGCAAAATGCCTCAGTCTGTAGAAGAAACACGTCCTGCAAAGAAGCAGGAAGCTCCGCTAGCTTGTTTCCTAAAGAGCACGACTACAACAGCAAGATGGATGGAAATCTGCAAGCAGTGATGGAAGAGGAGTTCCCTCCACTGACCTCAAGTAAGCCTCCCCTTGCCAAAAAACCCTTTTTTTCTCACGCCTTAAACTCTGATGATGCTGTTTGCACGTTGGCTAACTTGATAAACACCAGGAGTGATGCATTGGAGAAAATGGTGGACACCATCCACTCTGAAACTAAACTCATAAATTAAAAGGTTGCTCACACTGAAAAACATGTGGAAAAAAGTGAGGAATCTGCTTTGAAATCCATGACTCGTGGCAGACCTGGAAAGCTATGGTCGTCGGTGGAATCTGAGGCTATACGGAGCTCTGGAGACGGAAAAGGAAAATGTGTGTGAGGTAGTGGTTTGTATCTGTCAAAAAACCTTTCCATCCAGTAAAGAAAAGTTGATCTTACCCATCAGATGGGGGGAACCAGCCAGGACGACTTGAAGTCTCATGGCATTATCATCAGGTTTATTTCCTGACGTCTGAAGGAGGACTTCTGGAAAGCTGCTAAGAATAGCATCTTTCTCCAATCTAAAGGCTTACACTTCTCCTAGGACTTAACAAAGGAGGAAAGGGATAACCGACAGAAGCTGTGGCCAAAGATTAAGAAAGCTGGTGAAGAGGGAACGGCTGCATACTTCGTGAGAGGTGGTGGTTTTATCAATGGTTCAGAGATTCACCCATAATCCTAAAAACTACGTCTATGAGATGGGTCCCTGTGTTCTGCCCCCTCTGCTCTCAGGTATTTTATTGAGCCTCGATTCTGAACATCTGAGTCTGTTTTTTTTTTTATCCAGATATTATAAGAAGAAAAAAAGTTTATTTAGTTCCTGTTAGCGTTAAATAATTCTATCAGGGTAACTCAACGTGGAATAAAATACCTCTACATTTTAAATATCTGTGGCATTGATTCTTTTTTAATGTGTAATTATCATGTTGGTAAAATCCACTCAAACTGTCGGCTTTTCATCACCAAGCCTTCTTATCATGGTCACTTATCTATAAACACAACTTTCCACCACACACACACTATATCTGGAATAACAAGGACATCTTATATAAACACAAAGCACTTTATAGAAAACTGGTTTCATACCAGTATTATACTGGTAGATCAGCTGTTTAACAACGAGGGCTTCTTTTAACTTATGAAGAATTTCTGTATAAATACAACATCCCTGTAACGCCTGTGGAGGACGCCAAGGTGTTTGCAGCTATCCCCTCTGGAGTGTGTATGCTTTGTAAACACCAACAGAGGACTGATACCCAGTACACACCCCTGCTGTCTCCTCTTCATCCTCCTGTAGGGAAGGTCTGTCTGTCCAGTTATTCCAGAAATAATAATAGATCAGGAAGAAGATTATTTCTAAAGAATATTCTATCATTACCTTGTGCTGTTTGTCAGTGGAACATGTTTGTGGATGATGTGCCATGGAAGCAGGTTTGGCTAATTCCTAATAAATCTCTGATCACTAATAAAAGGAAAGAAATCTCCTTCAGGCTCGTCCACAGCATTTACCAGCTAAAGTCTAGATTCAGAACAGATTTACATGAAATATTCATATACTTTGCAGTTTTAGTAAAAACTCTCCTGAAACGATGGTCCATTTATTTTGGTCTTGTCCAGCTGTAAAAGTGTTTTAGTAAAAGATCTGCAGTCTGATTCAGGATGAAATTGATGATGTTTTTGCTTTATGTGGAAGGATGTAGTGCTTGGTCTTGTAGCGAAGGATCTGCACAACAGTCCTAGTGTGAACTTAATTAACCCTTGCGCTCTCTTGACTCGCAACTGGGTCAAAACGCCCCTCGTTTCTCTTCTCCGCCTGGGTCAAAACGTCCCACCACCACCACCAACCAAGCACCGGGTCAAAACGTCCCCACCACCACCACCACCACCACCAAGCACTACCATCATCCTCTTTCCCCCACCACCGGGGTCAAACACGTCCACCCACTACTACCGGGTCAAAACATCCCCACCACCAACAACCAACCACCGGGTCAAAACGTCCCCACCAAGCACTACCGGGTCAAAACGTCCCCACCAAGCACCACCACCACCACCACCAACAACAACCACTGGGTCAAAACGTCCCAGCCACCACCAACAACCACCGGGTCAAAACATCCCCATGGGTCAAAACGTCCCCACCACCACCACCACCACCAACCAAGCACTACCGGGGTCAAAACGTCCCCACCGCCACCAACACCTATTTCATTTCAAAGTGTAATGTTATAATAATAATAATAATAATAATAATGCATGTCATTATAGAATGAGGACAAGTGAAAAATGTTACTTTTACAGTTTTCAAGGTAGATTTTTATTCGTCCCCACCACCACCACCAAGCACTGGGTCGAAACGTCCCCACCACCAACCACTGGGTCAAAACGTCCCCACCACCACCAACAAACACCGGGTCAAAACGTCCCCATGGGTCAAAACGTCCCCACCACCAACCAACCAACCAAGCACTGGGTCAAAACGTCCCCACCACCAACCACCAAGCACTGGGTCAAAACGTCCCCACCACCAACCACCAAGCACTACCGGGTCAAAACGTCCCCACCACCACCACCACCACCAACCACTGGGTCAAAACGTCCCCACCACCAACCACCAAGCAAGCACTACCGGGTCAAAACGTCCCCACCACCACCACCACCAACAACCACCTATTTCATTTCAAAGTGTAATGTTATTATAGAATGAGGACAAGTGGAAAAAAATGCTACTTTTACAGTTTTCAAGGAAGGTAGATTTTTATTAATCTTTCCAGCACATACCTTCAATTTGGTGAGTACAGAGATCATTGTGCAGGACAGTTAGCTGAATAAGAAAAATGCATTGTACTATAAATTTAACCATCAAGCACTGGGTCAAAACGTCCCCACCACCAACCAACCAACCACCGGGTCAAAACGTCCCCACCACCACCACCAACAACCACCACCGGGTCAAAACGTCCCCAATGGGTCAAAACATCCCCACCACCACCACCACCACCAACAACCAACCACCGGGTCAAAACGTCCCCACCACCAACCAACCAACCAAGCACTACCGGGTCAAAACGTCCCCATGGGTCAAAACGTCCCCACCACCACCACCACCACCAAAAACTACCGGGTCAAAACGTCCCCACCACCAACAACCAACCACTGGGTCAAAACGTCCCCACCACCAACCAACCAACCAACCACTGGGTCAAAACGTCCCCACCACCAAACAACCACTACCGGGTCAAAACGTCCCCACCACCACCACCACCAACAACAACAACAACCACCTATTTCATTTCAAAGTGTAATGTCATTATAGAATGAGGACAAGTGAAAAAAAATGCTACTTTTACAGTTTTCAAGGAAGGTAGATTTTTATTAATCTTTCCAGCACATACCTTCAATTTGGTGAGTACAGAGATCATTGTGCAGGACAGTTAGCTGAATACGAAAAATGCATTGTACTATAAATTTAACCCTTGCGCTCTCCTGGCTCGCACCTGGGTCAAAACGCCCCTCGTTTCTCTTCTCCGCCTGGGTCAAAACGTCCCCACCACCAACCAACCACTGGGTCCAAACGTCCCCACCACCAACCATCAAGCACTGGGTCAAAACGTCCCCACCACCAACCAACCACCACCGGGTCAAAACGTCCCCACCACCAACAACAACAACCACCGGGTCAAAACGTCCCCATGGGTCAAAACGTCCCCACCACCACCAACCAACCAACCACCGGGTCAAAACGTCCCCATGGGTCAAAACGTCCCCACCACCAACCACTGGGTCAAAACGTCCCCGCCACCAACCATCAAGCACTGGGTCAAAACGTCCCCACCACCAACAACAACCACCGTGTCAAAACGTCCCCATGGGTCAAAACGTCCCCACCACCAACCACCAAGCAAGCACTACCGGGTCAAAACGTCCCCACCACCACCACCACCACCAACCACCTATTTCATTTCACAGTGTAATGTTATTATAGAATGAGGACAAGTGGAAAAAAATGCTACTTTTACAGTTTTCAAGGAAGGTAGATTTTTATTAATCTTTCCAGCACATACCTTCAGTTTGGGAGTACAGAGATCATTGTGCAGGACAGTTAGCTGAATAAGAAAAATGCATTGTACTATAAATTTAAATGCACATTTATACATACATACATACATACATACATACAAACATACAAACATACATACATACAAACACACACACACACACACACACACACACACACATATATATATATATATTCTTTTTACATTCACTTCAACCTATCACCCGCCCACCTGCGGTGGGTCGCGTGATTGCTATGAAAGAGGCAACGGGCCTGTTGGTAAAAGCACATAATCAAGTTTCCCACGGTACTCTGCCTACCCTCCCTTAGGAGGTCGTACTGCAACATGGGACGCGGAACGTAACGCTTAAACCTCTTCCCGTATTTGTAACCGACCACGACCATACAGTTCTCGCCCATCATATATTCGGTAGCCTGTTCCAGCATCTCACGTCCCAAAGAATCCACGATTCCATTGCTGAGCTTACACAGCCTCTTTACTTCGGTGTCCTGGACGAGAACAAACGTCAGCAAGCCTTCGGGGGAGATCCACTCCTTGGGCGGCCTGTAAAACGTAATGTTCATGTCCACGTACATCAGAGCGTTGCCGGTCAGAACCGAAGCACGCTCGGGGGTACACATGCCTCTCACGACCTCTTTGAATCGGGCAGCCTCGTACATAGCCATTTGCCTCAGGTAGTCCATGAAGTATACCTCGTTGTATTCGGCAGGTATCCGCTCGTACGTCTCCGGAGGATAAAGTTCGGGTAGGTCTTCCAGGCATACGGCGAGCAGATTTTCTCCTCGGACCTGCCGGAGCATTTCACGCTCGTTGGTCATGCGCCATCGGGAGTAGAACAACACGTGTACGTAGTCGAGCATCGTCTTGGATTGGTGCGTTATTTTAGAAACATAGTTATGTTTCTCTCCCGCTCTGCCCGCTGGCAGAGGACGTCCAAACACGCTGGCCCACGTGTACATTATTATGTCGGGTGTTAGAGTTACGTAGTGATCGGGAATGGTATACTGAAAGTTTTCCAGCATATACCTTTTTACGCTCTCCTGGCCTCCGACAATGCATGACGAGGAAGAAGAAGAAGAAGAAGAAGAAGAAGAAGAAGAAGAAGAAGAAGAAGAACAAGAACCCATTATGTGTACTACTGGGACAAAAACTCAACTGTGGGGGCCTTCTATGTAAGCTGTGTCCTTTAAGTATCTACATGTAAGCCCGCCCTCCCCCTTCTGTTATGTGGGCAGGTTTTTTTGTGGTAAGATGACAGCAGGTTGATGTTCATGGTGCTGAAGGAAACAACGGATCTGAAAGACAGAAAAAAAAAAAATAAATAAAAAATAAAACTTGAAATGTTGTTGTTGTTGTTGTTGTTGTTGTTGTGAAAGATTTTTGTTTTTGGGGTATTTCAAATAAAGTTAACGTGCCCACAACCACCACCAAGTCTTTGTTGTTTTCGTGCTCGTACTAATTGCACCTGGATTCCCAAACTACTACTACTACTACTACTACTACTACTACTACTACTAGAGCTATGAGCAGAACTAGAGGACCAAAGACGGTCCTGGACCCTAACAAAGAGGATAAGGTTGAGCATCAAAGCAAGGAAGAAGAAGAAGAAGAAGAAGAAGAAGAAGAAGAAGAAG